>NW_007578856.1:1902-52807 GCF_000690725.1 Stegastes partitus
AAAATGCAGAGACTCCAGGTTGAAACAGTTTTTTAAAAAAGTCAGTCCTCAATGTACCTCAATTACCTCAATATACATAGTTTATTTGCCTCATTAAAAAAAAAAAAAAAGATTAAATTACTTTATGGCCAAATGTAAACGGTTGAAGGACCATTTCTAAAAATACAGATTTATGTATTTATTTTTTTAATGCCGAGGTTGTTTACAGTGGTGGTCTGGTTTGGAGTTTTTTGTTTGTTTGTTTTTCAAACTTAAGTTAAGATGTAGTGAGATTTGTGATGTGATTTTATTGGTAATTTAACAAGACTGGGAAAATAACAGTGATTTGTAGAAAAAAATAATTTAAAAAAATATTATTATTATTTTACATTTTGTATCAGAACTACATTATATTTCGTAATAAAGTATGTTCCTATATTTAACACATGCTGCCCAGTTAATCCTTCTTGATGTTTAATAAAAACTGTCTCGTGTTGCGTTCACTGCTCGCTGCCCCAAGTGACCAAAATCAATTAATGCAGGTTTCGGGGCCCCTCCATCATTCCTAGCTGCCTCCCTGAGAGCTTCACTGAGTGTCGTAAACCTGACCACATCACTGAGTGTCCCACAGTCTATTTTTAGACGCTCTGATATCGGAATCAACGCGTTTCAAACCAACACAGCGTCGAACATCTTCGGGGCCCGTCGGAGTCGTGATCTCCCTGCGTGAGCGCTGCGTGTGTGTCATCGGTGACGTTCCCGGCCCGCCTACATCTCCCTCCGTCTCCCTCAGTGACACACACACAGACTCTGCAGCTGCTGCACGGAGGATCCACGGCGGAGGACCCACGGACCGATGCCAGCGTCACGGCCGGGGAGGGGGGGACAAGCACCGCATCCACTGACGCGTCTCCTCACTGGCATGGACACCGGAGGAGAGCTCTGACCAGCCAGGAACCATGCCTACTGTCCTCGGTGGCAAAGGGAAACTTTCCATTGTCTGCTTTCTGCTCCGATGCGCCTATTCTCAGGTGAGAGGAGGAGGAGGGAGGGCATGTAGCCTAGTTAGAGATACAGTGAGTTACCTTTGTGTGAATTTGCTCCATAGAATAGATGCTTCCATGGTAGTGGTTTGGCTGTTGGTGTTATAGTTGCATCAGATTTGTGTATTATCAAAGTCACCTATGTGTACTTTAAAGGATCTTCAGGAATTTTATGATTATCTGTGCCATACTTAGAGCTCGATGAAGAAATATGAGACATAATCTGAGTTCTTCACATTGTATTGGAAACATTTTGTCTTCATAAAGATGATAAACAGTTCTCTTGAAGCACTCAGCACAGATGGAAGTGCTGCGAATAGCCTTATAATCGAGCATAACTCCAGTAATTGCTGATACTCAAAGAATGTAACAGGTGTTTACTAGTGTAGCTGGCTTGCATGCTGCTTGTTGCAGGTGTTGTGATGGGTTGTGGTTTTGTTTGGCCCCGAGGGGTTTCACTCATCTGGGTATTGCACCAGAGCAGAGTGGGCACGGATGTGTGAACACACTTTGCACATGATAGTATTCACACTAATAGGGCCATGTAAGTGTAAACCGATGAAACAGGACAGATTTTTTTTTTGCCCGTGCACCGCCACGGGGAGTTAAAACACTGACTTGTCTGTGTTTATGTTTTTCATTCAGTGCCTACGGCCTCATATCTGCCTTGTGGTTGTAATAATCAGACAGTTTTCACACACACACACACACACACACTGTTTTCCATCCGCAGGCTCTCAGACTGCAACCACTCAGACACTGATCTTAGTGAGTCATGCGTGCAAGAAGAGACGCGCACGCATGTTGGACGACACAAATTTTCTAGCGCTTCTTGTGCTGCTCAAATGGCAAATCACCAAAATTAAAATCAAGTGTAGATTATAAGAAACTGTGTAAACGTCTACAACCAGAAGGTATACGCTCAGCAGATGAGAACTACACGAAACTGTGCGGCTTCAGAATGACATAAAGTAAAACAAAACCAGATGAATGTAATAAGAGTTTGATAGGATCAGGATAATCTGCTTTCACACACGAACAAAAAAGAAACTAAACTCACAGTCAGAATGAAACACACTCCCACATAGACACAGTTACACAGATGGGGAGGTGAGAGTAATATAAAGAATTTGTCCTTTGTCTTCGTACTTGAGCAACGTGGGTCTGGGTTGAAGAGGTGAATGTAAATTGTGACCTGAATTGTTGATAAAAGGAGAAACATGGGGGAGGGAGAGAGAAACACAGGGAGAGTGAGTGGGGTTACCTAACATGCATGGAAACAGAAAGTTGCTTGCAACAGAATCAGCATCCGGCTGATCATCTGCAGCTGTGATTTCTAAGATATGAGTCATCAACATGCTTCAAAAACCTCTCACAATTACTGCGCGTGTGTGGGACTGTACGGTGTACAGTAAAGTGCTGCACCGACTTTTGAATGCGGCGGTTAAAAAGGCGGGAAGAAGTATGCCGAAGGTGATTTTTCTAACTGTGCGAATGTCTTTGTGACTGAGACCGAAACTTTGCAACGGCTGGTGAAAGACATGACTTTATGCATTTATTGTGTGTACTGACTCTGTATGTGGGTACATGTGCGCTGCTATATTTATCAATAAGCGAAATGTGCGCTGAATCTCTCATTTCAAATGAGATACCCACAATGCACTTTACTCAAACTAAGATGCTCAAAAATAGTTTGTGTGCGCAATTAACGGTCACTCTTTCTCCATGTGCTCGACTAGTTGAGAACTAAACCTGCATCTGTTGCTCTGGACTGCTTTAAACCTCCAGCTGGGTAACTGTCAGCCTTGACTTCCTGCAGCGTTTTCCTCATTCACAAATATGTCCATTGTTCTGTTTGCACAGGTAACAAGAAGCCAACACAGCAGCTGTGCCAAAGACATTTTCGAGGTAGGAAATTTGTTGTTTTAAAAAAAAAAAAAAAAAAAAAGCATATTTACTTTGAACCACTGTCTCACTACATGAATTGCCTCATGTTGCGAGTGTGGTTTTGTGCTTTCTAAAGCAGCTGCATTTAATTTCTGGCAAGTTTTAGTCTTTAAACTCAACAGACTGATTACGGCACATGAGTTCTTAAAGGAGGAAACACCAGCAGAAGCTCACAGGGGCTGCAGCTGATGCTTACATTTAATTTGCATTATCATTTCATCTGCAGATTATTTTTTTCTCATTTGTGAATGAACCCATGCACAGTATGCAAAATGAGGAAAACAGTGAAAGATACCTTCTGTATTTTCTAAAATGTAAGGTAGGGGAGAGACAAGATATTGATATGGCAATATATCACTTTATATTTTTGGGTGCACTGGCACCAGTTATCATTTTTATTAGTAAAACATGCAGGATTCCATGCACCAGTTTGACTTACTAGAGACACAACTTTATGACTGCTCTTGGTAGCTCAAAGCAATGAGTGAAAGTAGATTAGTGACTAAACCTGTGGTGAAGAAAAAGTAACTCACAGTGGGGGGAAATGGCAGACTGTGTGGACAGCCGAGGAAAGAAAATACACACAGTGAATGCAGTGAATAAATATGTTGTTCTTCATTTGCACAGGTATCGTTATGCATCATCTTTAAAATTCATCAAGTATCGCTGTATCGTGATACCATCGTTACTGTACATATATCGTGATAGTGTCGTATCATGAGTTACTCTCTAATCCAACGTGATATCTTCAGATGCCATGTTCTGTCTGACCAAAACCATTCAGTTTGAAAGAATATAAAACGCACAGAAGCAGCAAATCCTCACACTGAGACGCCGTAACCACAAACCTTGTATTATGTTCTTATAAGCTGGAGAAAAAAGCAAATCTTCCCAGTGCAAAAGTCAGAAGCAGAGAATGTTTAGCATCTTCACATGAAAAAACTACCATTGCTATTAGCTGAGGATGATAATAATTGCAGAAGAGTCTGACTCACCAGATGTCGGCTGCAGATAGAAGCCTGCACAACTTATGTGGTTTTCTCCTCTTCTTCTTCTATCAGCATGTTTTCAAAATCCCAACAACCTCCAGGCTCGCCTAGCACACAGAAGAAATTATTTCTGCCGAGGATTTGGATTGTGCAGTAAGGCAGCTCTGATAGTTTTTTTTTCCTGCGAATTATCCATTCTAATGACAGCACTGGCCTGCCTGCGTGCAAATGTTCCGTCAAAACAATTCCCCATGTCACTATTTTGCAGGAACGCTGTCATTGCAGCCTTATTCTACAAACAAGCCAGTGTTTTTTCCCCAGCTTATAGCAGAATAACAGCCTGGTGCAGTCAGATCATTCTGCAGCACAGAATGGTCTGACTGTGCGAGACCAGGAGCAGATTAATTTTCTGGTTGACTCATAATTTCAAATCCCCAAAAAATGTCTTATTCTGTGCTCAGCGGCCCATTGGTCCTCTTTCTTTTCGTGTCATGTTTTCTGTTTTTTCCCTACGTCCTGCCAGCAGTGTGGGGCGAAGAGCAGGGGCAGAACAATATACGAGCAGATACAGAGAAAGAGGTGGGAGGAAGATAGCAACACATAATGCTCCACCTGGGAGACCTTGTTGTTGTTGGCAGAGGAAAGGGTTGAGGGCTGGTGCTGTGTCCTTTGTGACTGAGGGAGGAGAGATAATGAAGTGAAAAGATGAGCAGAGAGAGGAAACACTCGCCCTCCAGGGCTTTACTATGGAGGGAGGAGGAGAAGAGGAAGAGAGGAGATTTAGAGATCATCTGCTGGGTTCATAAAAATGTGTCTTCTTAGAAATCTATTTTAGTCGTTGAATAAAATAAATACCCTCAGATCAGACTCCTGCAAGAGTTAAAGAAATCATCTGAAAGTCTGGGGAAAGCACAAGAAAAGTTGCCTGCGTACACTTCTAATACAGTTTGTCCAGCGCATAATCCCACCGTAAAATCACAATGTGTCTATTTTTGGTGGGTTTTGTTCCTTTGCACAGATGATTTCCCCGGTTTCCAGCTTTTATGCTAAGCTAAGCTAACCAGCTACTGTCTGTAGCCAGATATGTATGAAAATGGTAATAATCTTCTTAGCTAACACTCAGAAAGAAACTTTAAAAAGAGCAAATTTCTCAAAATATTAATTGATTTCTTTACGATCTGCTGTTACTGCACATTCTGATCTGCGCTCAGCCCACCAACCACACCAATCGTCAGACATCAGAGCTGATGAAACGTGACCTTTTCCGGAGCTTGCTCACTCTTGCAGCAGTCGAGCAACCTCGTGCCCTCCTTTGCTCAGTGATGGGTGCACGCGTACACATCACTGACGGAACAAATCCTGTGTTTTCGCATTATTACACAGCCGAAGAATCAGATCATGCTAAAATGGTAAATGAACGGTACAAAATCAGGCCAGTTTTTCAGCATCCATGAGGTCTGGTTTGTCTGAATGTGACTGCGGGCAATCTAATCAGAAGAGATTATAATCAGAGCGAAGACAGTGTGCTGTGGACGCAGCGCTTTCTCCATGTGACTGCTTTCCTCTGGAGTGCTGTGCGGAGAGAACAAATAAGAAATGAGATGCATGCTCATAACAGTCCAGGTGTATGATCACGCGACGCAGACTCTGACATGTTACCTCAGGACGAGCGTCGACACGTGCACATTATCATTTACATTACTTTTAAATCATGTTTTAGTAAATACTGTCAGAACTGAAAACGCTGAGAGAACGCACACGTCTGCCAAGCTTATATCAGCCTATTTTTAGTTTTGTATGTGTGGATAATAATCTGCATCAAGAAACCACTTACAGACAAGAAGACAATCATACTGGTTGGAAGATGGCAGATGGGTTTTTATGATAAATGCCTCTTATCCTATCTTGGAATGTTAGATTTTTGTTAAAAGATCAAAAAGAGACTCATGACCAATGAGCTGCACCCATTAAAATGCATCATATTGCTGTTGCACTGCTGATAAGAGAAATGCAATCCAACTTTTCTTTTTAGGTATGAGTTGAAAGGGTTTATTTTGGACAGCTTCAAAAGTAGAATTTACATTATTAGTCAGTGCATATAATTACAAACAAAATTAGTTTGTGAAGTTTCAAAAATATTTACAAATGTCAGTCACAAATGACCCAAACTTGAAGATGTGTCCAAGAATTGCATATTTGGCTTAAATGTGTTCAATGGGCAGCAGAAGGAAGTCAAAAGTAGCAAGATCTTCACCTTTAAGAAGCTGCAAACAGGAAATGTTGATGTCCTCATTCATGTAAACCCCGGTACAATCACGAGCACAAACACTTTTCAGCCAAAACAGTTGACATTGCTGCATATAGCAGAAGTGAGGCAAAGATCTTAGACTGTGTAAATGTTGAATCAGTGTTTCCTAAAGCAGTTCATGATGGAGGGCTGGATAGATGCTGCCTTTAACTGCTTTCTTTTGAGTTGTTCCACAAAGTATCTAAGCAGTTCAGTTCTGATTCTACCTTGCAGCCGTCCTGCGGTTGTAACCGTTGCACCGGGGACTGAGGTTTACATGCTGCAGCTTGAGTCCACCTGACGTCGTCTATGCTCCTCTTCCCCGGGGCCGTCTTTCAAGCAACAAATATTGTGATGAGCTTTCTTGTGTTCTGATTTGCTGATTGCACACCTTTGAGGATGTTGAAGTTGGAAACACTCAGTAGCTCAGTGATTCCTTGGTTTGTTCTCCTTAAAATGTGAAATCAGGTGTGTTTTCAAGTCTGTGAGATCACACATTGTGAATGAGCTGCTGTTGCACCTGTTTATGTAGCAGCTCTGATGAGCTGCGGTTTCTAATTTACTGTACACATTGACTGACTCACCACAACCACTTGAAGTGTGAGATCCACATCTCTCAGCCTACACTAGAAGCCAAAGCTAAGTCCTACATTCACAGCCAGACTCACTCCCCCTGGTGGGGAGGAACAGTGCTGCTAATGAGAGCCAGCTGTCAAATGTGGCCGTCTGCACTGTACACGTGGAAACGGAAGTTTATTTCTAAATGAAGAAAGTTCCAGTGGCAGGTTTAGGATGTCTTGTATGTTTTCATCAATCACAGTGGCATCTCACCATTCACCTTTGACCCCTCATTTCTGTTGCACAGGACATGACTCAGTCCTGGCCATCCCAGCAAGCCTTAGGGGGTGACCAGGCCCAGCGAATCCTCTATAACTCTAAGGTATGTGTGGTTGTGGGTCTCTGTAAGTGTGTGTGTGTTTCTTATCTTTGGTATTTAAAAGAAAAATTCACAGATGATGTTATAAAGTCTGTTTACGGGTGTTTCTGAGTACTATTATATATAATATGGAAAGTCTGCTAAGCTGATGTCACTTGAGTTCGTGTTAGTTTGGTTTGGACTCCAAGTTTCAATATATACTTGAACAATGTGGGTAGAGAGTTAAAATAATGAGATTCTCAGACTTCTTGGGGCCCGTTCCTCATCTCTGCTTGAACTGGATGATTGAGACTACAGAGACATTAGCCTCTAGCGTAGCGCACCCAAATCTCTGAAGTAAACACTGGGAGGCTGAGTGGTGCTCATGAAAAAGAACATTTTAAACAGTTTTTAACACAGTTTTTTAAACTACTTGCTATGATTTTACAGATTTTCCCTGTTTTCTGAAATTGCGTATAATAACTGATCAAATCCCAGATAAAAAAACAACAACAACAAATTTTAACTTTAAAAAATAAACTTAAAAGGCTCGAACGGAAAATAACATCAAAAATCTGTATTTTTACAAATGGAAATTCTTAATTCTACAATATTTGACTGTAAAATGTTTAAATAAGCAAAACAACAACAACGACAATAGTATTTTACACATATATCTTCCAATATTTGACAGAGAAACTATTTATGTTGACATATATTAAAAAGACTGAAAAATGCTAAATATGTTTTTAATTGTCTCAACCTCCAGCCCAAATTTTTGACTGTAAAAATACACTATTTTAACTGTATTTAAATCTGCAAAAAATATAAATATTTTACAGATATTTTTCACTATTTTTGCAGTTTTTAAATGTTACAGCATTCCACCATTTTTTTTTTACATATTTTTTAAGAAACCTTGCCGGCAGGATTTCAGGGGTTTATGGTTTTTTTTGTAGTTGTTCTGTTTTTTTTTTGTTTTGTTTTTTTTAAGCATAATTTTGTTTATTTATTTTTGACAGTGCATTGCGGATTATTTTTGTGGTTTTCACAAGGAAGAGGAATGTGTAGGGAGAAAAACAAAAGCCTGGTTCTGCTCTATCAGTTCAGATTTCTTGTGTTAATTTGTAGGAGGGCAATTGTTACAACTGTTCAAATACAGATTTTACCGACAATCTTTCTTCTTTCCACAGGATGCGAAACAGCCAACAACACAACAAAGACAAAGTATGTATTCTCTCACTTTTTAGGTTGCATATCTGGTTTGTGCAATAATTTTCAACTGGTTATCCTTAAATATATGGTTTCTGATCTCCATCAGGCCGAGGGGATGCTCAGCCTCGAATGGCCCGTCACCCTCATGTGGCACCTCACAAATCGTAAGTGGGACACGAGGAAACACGATCCACCCGGTGTCACCAAACCTGAGCTGCTGTGGTACTCTCACAGGCGATAAAATACAACACTCACGTTATTGATGTGCTCATCTCAGCAACTTCTTTAGAATGTGTTATGAGCCTCATCGTGTGAGCCGCCACAATAAAAGCCTGAATGATGGGGAGCGAGAGAGTGAAGGAACGTAGACTTATGAGGTCGGTCAGCTAACAGTGTTACAGGCTGCAGGTCAGGTCAGAGGTCACTTAACATTCCTGCTGGCTGTCAGTGGAGACCGATGTGCTCCTGTTTGTTAACTTTTTACATCCTCCTTTTAATGTGAAACACATGTTCAGCCGTGTAGGCCAACTGCATGTCTCACATTATCTCAGAGCCTTTGTTATGTAACGCAACAGTTTCTTTTGTTAACTTCTCAAAAAATGTTTAGAAAGGGTCTTTTTTTTTCACACACTTGAGGATTGTTTTTGTAATCTAATTGAAACATGTTCAGTTATGTGTCTTAGCAAGGTCAAAACAGAAGAATCATCAGGCCTCAGCACAACTCATTATAAATTAAAGAAGCAAAATTAGTTTAGTTTTGAGAACAGACTGTATCCGTTTTGGAAATATACTGTAATTGGCTTGAAATTTTAATTTAACCCTAAAATAGTTTTCTGTGACAGTTTTAGTCACTGTGAGCTTATCTTTTACTGCAATATAAAGTCATGCAACTCTGTCGAAACAACACGCACAGCCATGGATAGAAGTAGAGAGGACTCAAATGTTGTTTTTTGTTTTTGGTTGCAATCTATCAAAGTTATCCTGCCAAGTCATAAAAAAATAAAAAATAAAAATTTAATTTTATTGAATATTTATTTTACACAAATTTGAAAAAGCATGGAATCAATATCTATAGCATTTACCCAACAGCACAAAGGTGTTGCCAATACTGGAAAACATACTATAAATATTTTACTGCTTGCACTTTTACGGCGTCTACAAACTAGACACGCACTAGTCTGCACGTCAACGCTAGAAAGATATTTTCCCATGCTGAATGTATAAAACCACTTGTTGGGAACTTGCTCTTCCGAATACTTTTTGAGAACCATGCCGCAGTTATTTTATTGATGAGTACTTCATGGACCATCAGAAAGTTGAAAATCCAATGATTCTTCTGCTTTAACAGTTTCTAGCTGTGATAAGTGTAATTTTGGGGATTTCTGGTATTTATTTCTTTTTTTCCTTTTCTGCAATATGTCATCAGTGGATTAGATGAATAAATAGACAGACTGCATATTTTCAAAACCTAAAGAAACTTCCTCTATGTGGCCATGTTTAAGGAAAACTTTAATCTTATTTAGGGTGTTGGAATATACCGATATTGAGGATGAGTGCAATATTTATTTATTTTTTTAAGTATTGACATTTTGTTAAATACACACACAGTGATAGAGCTGTACAGTACAGTTATGGTCACACACTCAACCTACACTTGTATTTTGAGTGTACTTTATTTGCCAGAAAGGGAACAAAACACACAATAAACAATAAAGATTAATTTGAATGATACTTTTTTAAAAATTTTATTAACTATAGATTAAACTGTTATTATAAATTGTTGTGGCCACAACAATTGTACAGTGAAAATCTGGTATCAAGACAACTCGAGTGGACAGTCATACTTATTTTAGGTGTGATTTCTAATGATGACAAGGAGCTTTCTTAGGATGACTTACAAGGGTTAAAAACTTGGGATTCACTGATCTGATACATTGAACTTATGCATATAACATCAGATTGTTTATCAGCCGTGATGTGTTTGACCACATTAAATGCGCTTTGTTAATTTATTTAGGTTTCGTGTATATGTGGACTTATTGGTTCGGCACTTGATTGTGTGTCTGTTTGTTTCCAGCATGCTTGCCGATGACCTGAAGCTGAGCAGCGACGATGATGACACTCAAAGGGTAGGACAAACTTCTCTTCCTATAATATTAACTTCTTTATCAGTAGCTCTGATCCAAGCTGATTAGATGGTGTTCAATGAAAAAGCATGAAAAGGAAGGAAGAGAAAGTGCAAATAAAAGAAAAAGAAATAAATCACAGCCAGTGTTTGGCAGCTCCTCCTGAAGGATGCCTGTTTTTCTGGTAGTGTTTAATGCTGTGCTCACACACCCATATGCCAAGTATGTGAAGACAATCAACCAGTAGAGGTAACGCACTGAGTGTAGCAAGACGTTCTTCTTTGCTGCAGCTGTGAATGATACGTTTCTGTTTTCTTTCCCTAAAGGCGATTCATGACTCAGCTTCTTGGGACAGACACAGGTACTGGTCATTGTGGAAATGATCTGTGGATGTTTTTCAGTTATTTTTATGAGTGTTTGTCTGTAAGTCTAAGTTAAACTGTGCGAACAACAACAGTACGTGCGCTCCCCCTCGGCCGTGTACCTCCACTGACCCCTCTCTGATGTTTATGTGTGTGTTGACTGACAGCCTGTCAGCACAGCGAGCACACACAAATGGCAGGCGGGTGAGACATTCCAGCTCGGACTCTTCAGGTTCAGACTCCACCGCCGAGTCGGGCAGCAGCAGCAGCAGCCTTCATTCCCGGAGCCCGAGCCGGAGTCCAGAGGTTCACCCAGATCCCGCGTCGCCCGCCGACACGCAGCCGCGGTGCCGCAACAAGGAGGTACGAAAAGCTCCTCTCCTGCTTTTCTATATCTTCTCTGCTTGTGTCTCGCTCTGTTTGTGTGCCTTTGGGTGAATTCTCCACGGGGAGCGGTGGCCTGGAGGCAGTCGATGGCAGGTGTGGGGAGGGACAGAGGAATGAGGAATGTATGTGAGTTGGAGTGGAGGAGGAGGAGGAGGATTGGAGGTTGAGGGGCAGAGGTAGCTTTGGGAATTAGTGCCTTGGTGTCATGTCAACAAGGCCAGGTCTTAAAGAGGAAAACCCTCAGGAGGTGGAAGTCTTGAGTTCACATCTACGACGAGAGTTCATTCTCATAACAGTAATGCACAGGAGAACGTGGAGCAGTTGGGTTTTACTATTTCAAAACAGATACCGACTGATTAGAGGTGTTGAGCACAGTAGGTTTTTGGAGGTGCGGGGCTTTGTGGGGGTTTGGTTTATATGGGCAATGAAGGGGAAACCTGCTCCTCTTTTATGAATGGAAGGCCCTGTACGACACAGCAGACTGTATCGCTAAACATGCACCACATTGGGCCCCTATAGAGCCGGAGAGAGGGAGGGGGAGGCGTGTGTTTGTGGGGGGTGCACGCCATGTGTTTTTCATTTACCCGGAGTGTTTGAGTGTCTCCCAAGGAAAAAAAGGACTGGGGGTTGGATTTGTGGAAGCAGCAAATCCAGAGTTCCAGGTAGTGAGAGAAAAAGGGAGGGACAGAAAAAGCAGGAGGGGAGGGCAGCCGAGACGGTACAAGAGATGCAGTGTCTTCACTGGAAAGAGGGCGAGGGATGAGGGGAGGGAGGGCGGGTGGCGGGCGGGGGTCAGTGTTTGACTTGAGGAGTAGAGGGTTTAATTTAGTTCCTGGTCAGCTAAGACAGAAAAAGAGAAAAGCGTAAAAGAGAAAGAAGTTTGCTCTCGAGCCGTGAGTACCCTCTCTGTTTTGTATTAGAGTGAAAAAAAAAAAAACTCTCTGCTTTCTCATGTGTTCCTCTCATTCTTATGGTTAGCTGTGAAGCAAACATTATGTGAGTCATTTGGCATAATTGGATGGGGGTTGAGCCACTGTAAGCACAGAGTGTGAGTCTGGTGTGACTGAGTCCATGTAGCAAGTAGGCTACTGAAAGGAGGTTATAATGTCAGCTGGAATCTACGTTTTTTTGGGCATGAATCATATCCAAAACCTGTCTTCTGACATTTAAATAGGTTATAAAGCAGCTGAGCTAGTGAGGTGTTTCTGTGCAGTGACTGTGTTGTCATTTAGCGGGTTCGGTGAGAATGTGGAGACGTTGATTCATCTGTGATTCCTCAACTTGGTTAAATGTAGGATTAAGTGATTAAAAGCAATTTCGAGATACTTGTATTTTACTTGAGCAATATTTCAGTTGCCAGTATTTTGTTATGTCAGATTAGTCTAGTGTCAAATGATGACCTTATTCTATAACTGAGTCATAACCGCTTGCCTTCAAATATATTTAGCTGTAAATAAAAAATATCATTTTAACCTTTTTCAACACAAATCAAAATACAGTACAAATCACTTTTTAGGGATGGACTTTCTTGTTTCAAGATGCATTTGCATTAGGTTCATTTCAATTAAAACAGGTTGACAGAATTTTTATGGACTCCTGCTGTCAGATTGCAGCTTTTGAACATTTAAGACTGACCTGAAAGCCGTGCGTGAACCCCCTGAACCCTAGGCAGTTTCTCTGTGTTGTTTTGCTCCTGTGACATTTTTAGAGCTCCTTTTCACTGCAATATGAAATCCTGCATCTCTATAGAACCAACACAACCATGACTAGAAATAGAGGGAACTCAAGAATGTTGTCTGTGCAGTGTGACACAGTTATAATACCATAAATCATGAAAAAACACAAGATTTTTTTTTTTTCTTTACAAACATTTTAAAAAGCCCGGATGCATGCACAACATTTTTCTAAGTGCCCACAAGTGTTACCAGTACTGGGGGAAAATGGTGACTCTGCATTCTTTAGATGTTTTACTACTTAAACTTTTAATTTGTTTCCAGACTTTCCTCCATCTGCTCTGTGTAAACACAGCCTGCAGTTCAGCCAAAATGTCTCAGAATTTTTCTCACATGACCGTTGATCGCAGCTGAGTCATTAATGGTGTCATGGTTGTGGTGAGGAGTGCCGAATATTTTCTTTGTTTTGGAATCTGGGTAGAGCATATAGTTAATTTTGGTAGACAGTGTAATTTTGGTGAGTGTCTTAAAGATGGCATGGACTGGGCTTCAGAATTAACTTCTTTTCAACCACTCACCTTTCTAAAATGCCATATATCTAGCTCTCATCCACCACTGCAAGTGTATGTGTGTCACTCTCAGCTAAGTTTCAAGTGTATCTGTTTTCTAATTAATATTTTCAATGTTGTGCCTTTTTTGTGTGCTTTAAGACTGACCGTCCTTCTGCTGCCCTTTGGCAGTTAGATAAATGGCTGAAGAAGTCCCAGAAAAAATCTGCCCGGAGTGAACAAGACCCCTCTCAGAGCATTCCAGGACGCCTGCTCTCGCCCCACACCCAGCGAGCCCCATCTCCAGCCAGGTCGTGGGACAGCAATCAGGAATACAGCCCCAGCCAAAGTCCCATTCCCAGCCCACAGTTCAATTACAGCCACAACAACGGCTCCCTACCGAGCCCTGGTTACAGCTTCTGTCCGAGTCCCAGCCCATTCCCCAGCACTTGTCCAAGCCCAAGCCCAAGTCCAAGGCATAGCCTGATCCCTAGCCCAGTTCCGAGTGTTTGCCCCAGTCCGTGTGGGAGCCCAAGAGTCAGCCGTAGCCCTAGCCCTATACTGAGAGATCCTCCAAGAAGCCCAAGTCCCAGTTTACCTGCTCCTTCCAGGGGTTGTCACTACCCTGAGGTTCAGAGTCACAACCAAGCGCAACCTGGCCCGACAAGCACTCCCCATAGGACAAAAATCAGGCCATGGATTGCTCCTTTGCCTAACGCTAATACGAGGATCAAGCCCGCAAGTAATACTCACCTTCAGCACACGCCTAAGTCTCGACCGACACGAGACCAAGATCAAAACCAAGGCAAGTCGAAGGCTTCTGTGGTTGAATCCTCTAATCAAAGTCTAAGTTACAAATCTAGACCCAAACCTATTTTTCATTCAAGCCCTAAATCACTTATTGAGGTTCCCAAAGCTAAAAACACATCACATTTTGAGCAAATCCAGAGTAGCAGATCCAGCCACAAAGCCCGGCCTCCATTTCAACAGCATAGTCCCACAAGAGCAAAGCGCTTAGCTCCCATTAGTTGTGAAACCAACACTGCTCACAGTTCTCATTCCCAATCTACCTCTAAAGCTGCTAATAATATCAACAAAGGGTCGAACCCTCGGTCCAGCCCTAGTCTAAAGCATAGGTCCAAGTGTTTGGAGGTCACTGCCCCGACATCTACGCATGTTAATCACGCAAAATCATCACAGAAGAAACCCCAAGCGAAGGAGCAGGAAGTGGACCACAGAAGTAATCATCTGACCCAAGTAGAGAGGAGAAAACACGAAAGGAAAGAGGACAGACACAGGGAAAAACTACAAGGGAAACAGGAGCGAAAGGAAGACAAGAGGCTGGCGGAGGAGCAGCTACATAGACGTCCCTGGATCCAAAGTTCGGCTGAAGAAGAGGAGGAGGAAGAGGAGGCGGAAGCAGCGCTAGAACGGCAGAGGAGGAGAGAGGAGACAGCAAGTGGGGAAAACAGGAGGAAGAGGGAGCAGCAACACCGACACGAATGGCAAACAGTTCAGGCCAAACAGAGAGGGCCGACCAGCAGCGAGCGACACCGCCTTCAGGACGACTCACACCATCAGGGGAGGACAAAAAAGGGAGGCAGAAGTGAGGCGGACAGAGAGCTATCACATCCTCTTTCTTCACGTTCCCCATCTCCTCATAGACCACCTTCCTCGGCCTCTTCCTCTTCCAACTCAGATTCAGATTCAGAATCTGAATGTCAGGCTCCGATCGCCAAAGTTCCAGCAGACTCCACCTCTCACAAGAGACTCACCAAGAAAGGGCAACAGAGCCCAAGCAAACCTGACGCCAACAGGCCAAAGGTAGTGCAGCCCAAAGGAGCCAGCTCAGGTAACCCAAGCCAGATTCAGCCAAGTGAAGGGAAGCAAAAACTCTACACCCTGGTCCCATTTGGGCGAAGTGAAAAAGCCCCACCTTCCTCCCAGCGAGGACTGAGGAATCTGGTGGTGCACATAGATCTGTGTCTTCTCAAAAGGGTTCCGGACAGCACTACTAATTCCCCTGTTAAAAAACCCTCCTCTTCCTCCTCTTCTGCACCGAACAAGGACAAGCAAAGAGAGGCTATGAAACACCTGTTTGTCCCTGAGACGCCGACGAAAGACAACAAAAGGAAACGCAAGGTAGACAATGTGCATTTTTACGTTTCTCCTCCGTTAAATGTCTTTACAAGTTATCATGTGTAGCTATGAGGCAGAAACGTTCTCTTCAAAGCTTGCATGTGTGTGTTCGTGTGTGTCCAGTTGGAGAATGGTGTGTCACACAGAGAAAGCAAGAGAAGCCTTCCTTATGCAAATGACCTCTCAGGCCACACAGAGTCCTCATCTCTCACAGCTGAGAACCTTGTGACTGAAACCACGCACAATGGGTAAGAAACACAACAATAAACAATTTGTCTCAGAATTGGCATGCAATTATGCTGCATGCACCAAAAGTGCAATTTCAGTCCTATGTTATGTGTTGTTGGCATCAACGCAATGTGTGTACTTGCAGGTACTTGGAGGAGTACTTGGACAATAAGAGGCCACTGTCTCCGCTGTCTCCCTTGTCTCCCCTGCCCCAGAGCCCCGAGGCCCCCAAACCTACCTCCAAAACAAAGGCTGCAGAGCAGAATAACACCCCCAAGAACAAAGAGAAGAACAGAGATTCAGCCATAAAGGTAACACAAAACAGCTGCTTGTTAAGATCATCACAACTCAATGTGCTGGTTTGTTTCACCGCTTTTTGTACGCTCAGCCCAAGATGGAGGTGGAGTGTGTAAAAGTGTCAAGACAACCTCAACCACCGTCCGAGTCCTGGGGCCCTGCGGGACACCGAGGGACCGTGCCAAACCACGAAACGTGAGCAATCATACTTAGACATCGCTGCACAGCCCACACTGCCTGTTTGTCATGTAAACACACAGCAGACACTCTTGTGACTTACCGACAGTGTAAAAACACTCTGCACCACTCTGTACTGCACTTTCGTTATTATTCATGTGTTTTTGTGTCATTTTCCTAGTCCTCACCACGCTGAGTACTACTTACATGAAGCTAAAAGGATGAAGCACCGTGCTGATGCGATGGTGAGTCACTGATCTTTGATGGAGTTTACATTATTGGCAGTGACGTTGTACAATCACTGAAAAAACACTCTTTTGGGAAATACAAATACTTGCCTTTATTGTAATTCAGCAGTTTAACATCAGTGTTCAACAAGCATATAAACATCAGAACTCACATAGCACATTTGTTTCCAAGGAATAATTCTGTGCTTCACAGAGAAACGCGCAGTGTACTGCATGTGTCTGCTAGTTTATGTGCATGTGTTGTTCTTTGGTCTTTTGGCTTTTGATAGTTTCACATAGGATAAGCAAATCAATAGTGGGGCTGAGGAACAAGACTAAGCTTTAAAACAGCGTTCAAATATATAATTTAGTAGTGGTTTAGATAAACCAGTGGCTATGTGGTGCTTTCCAGGAAGAAGTGTTTCAAGAACACCTTCTGCTAAGAGGATAAATGATATATAAACCTCTGGAGCAGAAAGACCTGTCTAGGCGTAACAGGGGTGAAGAGGAATTGGAGAACATTTTGTGATTGGATCACACCAGCTAGCGTGTTGGTGTTCCAACCCATAAGTAGCCTGTTCGGTAGGGATTACAACATTATTACATGAGTACTCCATACTCATGGGTCAGACCACATCTCAGTTAAACACCTGTCAAGTTCCGTGACCGCATCTTGCACGGTTATGCTCGTGTTGACATGATCTGTCCAAAGACAGACAGATATATAAACACCTGTCAGAGTACTCAAAACTGCCCTTTTGTTAATTCCTGCTACGGTAGGTGCCTCCAGGACAAACAAACACACACAAACACAGACAGAATCAAAAGGTGAAAACAAAGCAACTACGCTTGCACAACTGTTACAATTATACCAGGGGTGGCTCAACTAGTAAGGCTCTGGGCTACTGATGAGAAACTTGGACATTCAAACCCCAGTGTTGCCCTTGTTGGGCCCTTGAGCAAGGCCTTTACCCCTACCTCGTCCAGGGGCGCTGTACGACGGCTGACTCTGCTTTGACCCCAACTGGGATATGAGGAAAAAAATAACTTTTCATAAATCTGTAACGTATTCATGTCAAATAAAGGCTGCTGCTGCCCTCTCCAAGTGCACCAGATTGGTTAATTATGTGCTGTTTTCCTTCTACAAATAGGTACAAAAATCACCTGTTTTTTGTTTGGAACCACAAAAGCCTGCAGAGCAACCTCATGATGATTAGTCCCATTTATGACTTTCAGCTGTGTGTGTTTATAGTGTTACCAACACAAAACGCTGAATTTCCATGGTCTGTGACAACAGACAAGTCTTGCTTCTGAATACAATGTTAACGTATTCTTTTGATCTTCACTAGTTTTCCATCTGTGACTCCTCTCTTTGCGTTTGTCTGGCGTTTTCCTTCCAGGTGGACAAACTCGGGAAGGCTGTGAACTACGTTGACGCTGCTCTCTCCTTCATGGAATGTGGGAAGGCGATGGAGGAAGGGCCACTGGAGGCAAAGTCTCCTTATACCATGTACTCGGAGACAGTGGAGCTTATTAGGTAAACTACACATTGATGCAAAAACAGATGCGAGTAATTTGTATTTGGACATGGAGATAAACACGAACTGCAGCTCCGTTGCTAACAGCCCTGTGTCTTAAGGTATGCAATGAGGCTGAAGAGCCACTCTGGGCCTGGGGCGAGACAGGAAGACAAACAGCTGGCGGTTCTGTGGTGCGTATGTCATCTCCTGTGTTTATGCCACATCTTTCATCACGCTGAAGGACCTGCATTTTGAGGATGATTTGTGGTCCGTGTGAGTCCCTTTGACTTGCGTTTGTGTGTCCGCAGTTTCCGATGCCTTGCCCTCCTTTACTGGCAGATGTTTCGTTTAAAGAAGGATCATGCGCTGAAATACTCCAAAGTGCTGCTGGACTATTTTAAGGTGCGTCTAAAAACAACAAGTCTGAGTGTTTATTTACATTTAGATGGAGGGTTGTTTTCTCCTCTTAGTTTATGGACAGCTAGAACATAAACATTTAGGTGTGGATGATTTAATAAGCCTCATTTTGTTGCTATTACAGAGTTCTCCCAAAGTGCCTACTACACCACCCTGTTGGAATGACTCTGGGAAGTAGGTGGATAATAACTTTGCATTATAGGCTCTCTGTTTATTCCAGTTGACTTCTTTCCAACCGTCACTCATCCCTATCGTGCTGTCGTACATGTGTTTTCCCTCCCAGGGATACAGGAGGACCCCCTTCTTCACTCTCACCTGATGCCAAACACATCAGCCGTGGTTCACACAGGGGCAGCAGCTCTGCGTCTCTTATAAGCATTCCCCAACGCATCCACCAGATGGCAGCAAACCACCTGAACATCACCAACAGTGTCCTGTACAGCTACGAATACTGGGAGGTGGCGGACAACCTCGCAAAGGAGAATAAAGGTACCCGCAGTGACGGACTATCCTGAAAAAATGTCTAATTTCTGACTTTTAGATTTCTTAGGAGCTCCGTCTTCCTTTGTCATTACAGAGTTCTTCAACTACTTGAACACATTGTCTGGGCCATTGACTCTGCACAGTAGCATCGCTCACGCTGTCCAATACACCAGACAGGCTCTTCAGTGGATACGCATCAGTGCCAAACTTAACTGACACGGAGAGGATTTACTGTAACCTGCGCGCTGGATCTCCAGGACCATTTACTGTAGAAGAGACGAAACTCTGGATCTCTATGCAGCTAAGAGGACGCCACTGATACCTACTGTCCAATAAGTTGGATGAAATCTCATAGAGCCTGTCATCCTCGTAGTATGCTGAGATGCATATGGATCCTCACTGTGTGCAAAACCTTCTGAAGAAGCGATCTCACCGATTACCCGCACGCACCGTCTTCTTCCTCATTTCTGGGTGTATCCGAGGAGTCGTGTGTGCCGTGGATGATTGAAGTCTCTAATCATTTGCCAAATGTCCTGAGGACCTCAAAGAACTTGCATATTGTAGTATGTACAAAGCTTTTTTCATATTCTGGACTTTTTCTCTGGGGCCAAAACAGGAGAAGATGCTGGGGGGAAAAACGACCAATCAGTCATATACCACTTTCTCCAAAGTAGAAAACTTGTCTGCATCTTTTGCTAATGAAGGTTGTTATGACTTTTGCTTTTAAAGTATCTAATATTTTTACTTTTATGTGTTTTTACTGTGCAATATTTGATGGATAATTTGTTTTTAGAAAAAAAAGGAAAAATATAAGAGAATAAAAATGTTGGTGAGTTTATCTGCTGAAGTTTCTTTTTATGGATTTAAAAAATTAGTAATTTTTTTTTGCATTTTTCCATGTCTTGAGAGTTGGCTGGTGTAACTGGATGAAGGAAAGATTAAGTTGAAGAAGTCACATGTTTGCTTTCTGGGCTCTGCTTCAGGAGCACAGGATGAGTCATGCACATAACACAGGACATTTTTATCTTCTAACTTCACTGGAGACAAAAGATTCTTCAGATCACCAGCTTACGGAACTCTTGTTAATCCAGTCGATGGTGGTTATCCTGACAGCTAGACAGAAACAGCTTTTTGCATCATTTATTTCATTCATTTTTTTTAATTGTTTGAATCGTGAAGCATGTGGGCGGTGACTCAGAGGATACAGAAGAGTGGAATTTTGCAAACAGTGAATGGTGTATTCACTAGAATAACTTTTTCCATCATTTACCCAAGTATAAGTGACAATAATACAGTGTAAAAAAATTCAATTACAAGTCAAAGTCCTGCATTCAAACTATGATTTAAGTATAAGTACAGAATATTAATAATAAACCTTATTTCTACTGCGCCTTTCAAAACTGGAGTTGCAAGGTACCATTGCAAAACATTAGAAATGTACAAAACCTTGAAAAAGAATGATAAAACAGTAAAAGAAGACAATAAAACATGACTTAAGAGAGTAAAACAATGAAAAAGGCAACTAAAAAAAACAAGAAAATATATGCAAGATATTATACAGTATTATATACTAAAATATAAAAACAAGACCATCTGTTTACTGTTTAATACAATATAAAACAAAATATTGGCATCACAATGTACTTAAAGAGCCTAAAACATAAGTACTCAGTATGCAGAATGTCCCACATCAGAGTCATGTATATTACTGTATTGTAATTATTAGTTAATTAATGCGTACATCACTTAGATGTTGTAGCTGGAGCTGATTCTAATCACTTTATATGCTGCTGGGTTGGTTAATCTACAAAAACATAGCATCATTTATTTGTCAGGTTATATTTTACATTAATAACTTGATTCTGTGCAATAACTAGTTGAATAACTGAAGCTTTAAAGTCAATGTAGAGGTGTAGAAAATACTATATTTGCCTCCAAATACATAGTAGAGCAGAAATGGAAGTAGCTTAACATGGAAATACTTAAAATTGGACTTGAGTACAGTACTTGAGTAAATGTATTTAGTCGCATTGCCCCACTGTTTGTTTGTGCTCTCGCTGGAGAAAGAATGGATCATTGTCAGGCAACAGAGCAGTTTGTATTTTCAACTGCTTTGGTTTTAGAAAATCCTTCATCAGTCAGTTCTTAAGTCTTGTATTAGACTGCATTACTTTCAGCCAGGCATACCTAATAAACTGATGAGTGTAGGTGTACACATGCAGACGGCTGTTCTTTAATACTGTGGTTTTGCATAATTTTTGGTAAGGATTTATGAACAAGGATGCACCAGATGCACTCAGTCACCAAATAGCCTGCTTTTTTTAAATTGTATTGTCTTTTTTAAATTCAGCTATATTAATCACTACTTTGTTGGCAGGGTGCTTCCATCTATTGATGTAACTGTCACGTAAAGGTAGAGGATCTTGTAGGTTGTTTCTCACCTTTTCTGGCTTTCTTGCTCTCAGTGACACACACACACACACACACACACACAAAGTGGCGTTTCCATCACTTCCGAGGGCATTACATTGATTTCCTGAACACTTATTCTAACCTAACTACTACTCGCCTAGCCCTTCCCAAACCTTAAACCAAGCCTGCACTCGAAAATGTAACAATTGAGCTCATAGGGACTTGCTTTCATCTTCTAAATGTGACTGTAAACAGATTTGTGTCCCCACAACATGAGTAACACACACACACACACACACACACAGTAGGTGACTATTACAGTCAGTTCTGCAAACATCTCCTACACACACACACACACACATCCCTCACCCCCTCTGACTCTCCATCACTGCAACCACTTACTGCTGCACCAACACATATGTCGCGGATGAAGCTTCAGCATCCGACGTCTGGTGCCATAGCAACAGAGAACAACCAATAAGGCGGGTTCTTCGGGACACCCACCAACCTTGGGTCAATAGCATCCATGGCATCTTTTATTCCAATGACAGACGGCGTTTATTCTTATCTCCCTGGGCTGCTTAATTCCACTCTTCTTAATATAAAGGCAGCTGCACATTTATATAAGGATCCTCTGTCGCCTTCATTATTCTCTAACAGCTAACAGGTCACGTTTCCAAATCAAGTCGTTTCCTGACGCTGGCTCAGGGCTTCTTTCACGCATGATCGTTCTTCTGAGTGCTGCTATATTGAGGTCCTGCTGTACAGAGAGTACTTAGATACATATTTATGTGGACATAGAGAGCAGGAGGAGAAATGCAATCTAAAGGATGATTTTAATTCATATATGTTTTTTTTCCAAACCAATAGCAAATATTTGTTATTAAGGAGCCCCGTAGCTAATATTTGAAACTGATATTTCCTATATCTGCAGTAAAAATGAGAATCTTGGTGTCAAAATTGAGAAAAACTCCAACACCAAACTTTGTTGAAAAGCCTTTTAATTACTATATAGATAACATCGTATACAGACTACATAGATCATGAAACTGATAACAAGAAAAATGCTGAGTATCAAATCTGATCATAACCTTTCGACCCCTGTAGTTAAAACCTCACATTCAGATCAGTATCTGATACATTTCATACGACAACCATTAGAAAGAATGTCTAAACTGGGCTTTGGTGAGACCTGAGAGTTTGACTAAAAAAATTAAATACATTAAGAAAGAGTCAAAGTTTTCAATTTTTTAGAGAAAAATATAATAGAATGCCAACAGCCTGTCTGGTACCATAGCAACAGAGAACAACCAATAAGAGGGATCATTTCGGGACACCACCAGCCTTGGGTCAACAGCATTCATGGCATCTTTTTATTCTGTGAACTATGTGGTTTGTTGCAAACTAATCCAACAAACAGATCACATTTATTTTTTATTTTCCTGGGCTGTGACCTACTTTACTCCACTCTCTGGAGCACAGAGATAGCTGCGTGTATTCATGAAGGAGATTTGAAAAGTAGTTGACAGTTTGTCCTCTGCTGAATTAATTAATCTTAAAAAAGAGCTAATAGATCACGTGTCGGGATCAGATCAGCCACTGACGTACAAAGCAGTGAAAGGTTGATTTCTGCAGCTGGGTCAGAGCCAAGAGCGGCTTATTTCACGGCGTGATGACTCTGCAATGTGCATATGGTGCTGTTTTATTATGACTATTTCTTTTGATTGTTATTATTAGAATTCAGTGTGTGTCTGTGGGGCTGTCGGTCCACCGTCCCGCCGTGACGCTGCAGCCTCGTTCGTCCTGCACGTGCCTCTGCGTCACGGCCGTTACTTGCCTGCGCGACGAACCGGCCATCTGAGGACACCCGAGCCAGACAGTACACATACACACACACATACACATACACACCGGGAGGGGAAAAAAACGCAAGACTGCTCCCTATAGACCGTCTGCCGCAGGAAAGCAAGCATGAACACAATGTACACAAACCCCGTCCTGACGCGTCATAACCAACACGGCAGCTTCACACCAGCAGGTAACATGTGCGTAACCTGTGCGTAAAAGTGCCGCGGATGTGTCAGAGCGACTGGGTCAAACCCGAACCTCACACAGCCTCCAGGAACTCTCACGGTCAATTCAGGTGACATGTACTCGGTTATCCGCATAGTGGCAGTGTTACAGCACAACTTGGAGCTGAAAACAAGAAGCCGGGGGACGACAGGAGGCAAGCTCGCTACGAAAAGATGCATGGACGCAGGAAGCTGAGCGCATTTTGTTTTAGAAAGTAAAATACAGCTTACGCAAGACAAAATGTTACTGCAGGTGAAACATCACAGTAGGGGCCAAGTCGAGCCCAGACTTAACCTCTTTAGACCTGGCGTCCGCATGCGTAGACATCACATGTTGGGTTATATTACCACAATATTTTATTATTATTGTTATTCTTATTTTCATTCTTATTATTATCATTTTATTTTATTTTTATTATTTTTTATTGCTATTTATTTTTTATATAGATATTTTTTCAAATCTATTTTATTTTCTATATATTTTTAATTTTTTATTCTCTTTGCTATTTGATCTGATCAAATAGCAAGAAAAAAAAAGAGATATTAAAAAAAATGCATATCAAACAAGTGCTCAGGTCTTCTGAGGTTACGGAAGCAAACAATTGGATACAACCCAACTTTTTGGTTTTCTGTTGTTTGGGACCCAAAACTAATTTCTTTGAACTATTTTGTCTGAATTTTCAGGGTTCCATGTGTTATCAGACCTGGGATTTTTTTTTCTTCTAATTTCAGCCTAAACAAACAAAATCTTTTTATTGAATATCTCCAAAAACATAACTTCCACAGCTAAGGGGTTTAGTGACGACACAGACAAAGTTGTTTCCAGTTTATCCAAATAGTTGAATGGCCAGGTTGAGATACAAATAGATATATGGTTGACGTTTCACCAACTTTTTAGGCCTCTAACATCAACAGAATCTGCTGTTATTAGATGGCTGGGGTTCACATTTGACAAGTTGATGATCTCTACTGGGCACAAATGGTAATGTTCTGCCACTTATGTAATTATTTATTTTGTGCTGCTGTGATAAAACAATTTCCCCTGTCGATCAATAAAGTTTGTCGAAGTCTAACATGACTCCACAGTCGTCAGGTCAACTCATGTTTTAGTTTGAAAAACCTAACCGGAAGCTACCTGCGTTAGCTCGCCTGCCTTGACGCTCACCGAGACAGAAGAGAAAGCGGAGGGATCAGGCGGTTGAAATGGAGAGCGAAAGGACTGGGAGGGTGAGCGAAAATGTTCAAGAGCCATGGCGTGGCGGCATGACAAACTGAAAGGCATCTCGGTTCACCGAAAGGAGTTCTCCGAATAACAAAGTCCGCGCCGAGGAGTCGAGCCGAGCGTCCGGAGGATCCTCATTTCGCTTTGCTTTGCTCTTACCTCGTTTAACCTAATCAGCGCGCACACAACGTTTCTGCTGATCTGCAGGGAGAAGTCTGAGGCTAACAAACCGAGTCTGACAGGATAAAAAAGGTAAGAAAAAAACAACAACAACAACAACAAGTGACTTCTCATGTCGGAACAGTCGCCGGGGGAGCGCTGTTTGTTTACACCCGTGATTAACACCGTGCCGAAGTTACACAGTCATACAGCCCGCTTCATTGTTTGGTAGCTAATCTCGCATGCATTGTTAGCAAGTACAGTGGAGACACTTCCACACGGACAGCTCCTGCTCCGTGTCCTCGCCTGCCTCGGCTGACACGGTGTTGCCGGGCTTGAGTGGCGCAGCGACATGCATGTTTAACCAGCCAAGCGTCGCTCACGGCGGCTAGGCTAACGCTAGCTAGCTGCTACATGGAACAAGAAGAAGTAGTGACAAAAGTGCCACATGGGGCTTTGTTGTGAGCGACCTGTCAGTGGCGGAGGACCTGCCCGGGCATGCCCTTGGACTCCAACCTCTCCCCCTCTGTAGCCTGCTCCCAACAAGAACCACGTTTATGCTACAGCGACGTTTCTCTACACACTTAAATTCACAGCAGTTTTAAATGTCACCTGTCAACAGTGTTTGAGTCCTTTGGCATGCTCACCAGAAAGTTTTGTAAACAAATGAACTTCTCCAGATTGTCACAATGGAATGTCAAATACCTAATAGCTGAGGTTTTATTTGAAATCTTTGTCATGCATTTGATTGGTATTGTCATCCAGCATCACTTTAGGATGTGTATGTTTACATCCATATGTGCATTCATCATGTCATATCTGCACATATCCACATGACAGTTCATCATGCTGGGAAAGCTGCTTCATCTAGCTGCTGTAACATGTACCCAGTGAGGGATCCATGAAGTTTATCTAACATTGTGGAAAGCTATTTAGACCAAGTAAAAGATCCACTATCACCCAGCATCTTTCGAATTATTGATTATGATTGACTATTGCTATCTGTATTTTTCTGAACTGATCATTGAACTGATTCATGAACTGTGCTGCTACTTCAGATCTAATGGAGCCACCTCTCTGTCTGTAGTCACTCATAAATGAGATTGCAAAAACTGGACAAGAAATGGAAGATGTTAACACAAACTGCAAATTAGCGCCTCTTACAGTGAAACAAGAGTCTGGAAAACAATAATTAATAGTGATTAAAGATATTGATCTCAGTGGGCAATCAAAGTGATAGAACACTGAGAGATTAAGAAAGTAGAGAAGAGCAGGAGACAAATCTCACGTGATAAATGGTCTGCACTTATATAGTGCTTTTATCCAAAGCGCTTTACAATGTGTTTATCATTCACACACACATTCATACACCAGTGGTGACAGAGCTGCCATGCAAGGTGCTGCCTGCCATTGGAAGCAATTTCAGGTTCAGTGTCTTGCCCAAGGACACTTCACCTGTGGAGGGGCGGGGGATCGAATCGCCAACCTTGTGGTTGGAGGACAACCTGCTCTACTACCTGAGCCACAGCCACCCTTACGCGATCCAACATAAACAGGGGAGAACATCCTAATTGAATCACTCCTCTTTCTATTTTAAATATTCCATTCTAGTTAATCTTGTTGATGGAGAAGCCTACTTATGAATGACAAGTTCTCTGCTATCACATACTGTTAAAACATTGCGTTTAATGTGTATCCGTTCCAAATATCTGCTTGATTACCAATAACAGGCATCCGCATCAGCCCTTAAAAACCAATATCAGTCGATCCCTACTAAAAACATCTACTCGTGACCTGTTAAGTTCAGTAAGCTTGAAGCTGTTGCAGTCTGGTATCTATGCGTGTTTTTTGACTTGAAATGTCTCAATATGGACTAATATCTCCCCTCCTGTGCTTTCAGGTAGCTCAGTATGAGTCGAGATGGGTGGATGAAGAAGAAAGCCAATGCCGGTGGGGACAATGGTTGGGCTGAAAGGGTGAGTATGCTGTTATAACCTACACTATCCATGTTCACTTTGTAGTATGAAGCAAGGCCCTTTCAGATGTGCACCTTTTACCATTAATCTGACAGCAACAGAAAGTGTTTATTTCATGTTTGAATAAGCACAGCGATCACCGTTCTGTAAAAGTCACAACAGCAACCTTACTGAGTCGGACTTAGTAATGCGATACTAGACTGAACTGCACCCAATTGGTCCAAAAACATCACGGAGAGCAAAAAATAGAGTTTGGGTGCCAACATGACAACACACCTTTCTTATATACTTTGCTCTATAGTTTAAAATCTATAAGACTACTAAGTGTAATATCTATGATAATAAAACTTTCCTGAAATAAAAAATGACACTAAGCTTGAGCAGCTTGAATCACACTCACAAATAATGAATGTAATCCGGAGGCATTTTTTCCTGCAAGACAATAAACAGGAGCTGAAGTTTAGTTGTTCTCCTGACCTGCGACCTCATAAAGCAGCAGGATCCCTGTGGCACTCCAAAGCAAGAAAGTTGCACACATTTGCACAGTGGAACAATGGAACAGCAGCGCCGTTATCACACGGGGTCAGGATTTTCAGTGATTCAGGAAATCATAAATAAACCTGGACAGTCTGAGAAACTGCTCTCAGCTTCAATTTAGTCTGACATCATGAGGAACACATTAAGGGAAAAGTGAGCTATATCTGAATGACAGATTGCCGTCGATTAAACAAACTGATGAAGCCAGCAATGTCACGTCTGAAAAGGGCTTTACTGGCAATGTAAAAGTACATCATCCTACTCTCCCTCTCATTGTAACAGCGAAAAATGGACGTAATTAACTCGCTGTCTAATTAGTAAAGGCTGGACTGCAGAGGATCTTTACCACAGCTGTGAGAACTCCATATGGCACAGAGCATCCCATAATAACGGTAACAGATACCAAAACAGATTAGACAGAAAGTGGACAATAATATCGATGTAACTGAAGATGGGAGAAAATTGCTTCCCAGAGGAGAAATTCACTTGTTACAACATTTCAAAATAAGAAAAAGAGTGAGAAAGTCATACATTTAAAACTCTATACACTAGAAAGTGATCAATATATCAGTTGGCCAATATTATTGGCTGGTAATGGCCTGTCACCTATATATCAATAGGACATTTTTATTTTTCAGGACATGATGCAGAAAACTGCTTGGGATCATTTAGAGCCCCTAAAATACAGTATTGGTTAGGTTCTTCTGTTTACTTTATACAGCTGTCAGATATAAAAATATGATCTGCAGTGGTGACACCCACTATAGTTTTTGTACAATAGTATTGAAAAAAAAAAACAACAACATTGCATTGGAAAGTGAGTAGTTGTACATACAGAAAAAAAGTTGTGGGTGATATTGATGGAGACGACAACCATGTTACAGTATGACGAAGGATCTGCAGTTATGCTCCTTCTTACACTGTGGGTTTAGCAACCTGTTGCTGAAGAAGTTGCTTAAGCCGCCCTTTGTTTCAAACAGTGGATCAAAGGTGTTTTTCAAGATTGATGGCAGCTGCACTAACATCCTCCTTTAACCCATGTCCTCTATGGAATCCAGAGGACAGTACATGACAGAGATGGCTCTCTTAACCTTTAAAACAAGGAACTGACAAGTCATTTTACATATTTTAACATACACTATATGCACTCTTATGTCTTTTTTATTAATATGACTGTATATATGTGTCATGTGTTGAAACTTCATGATGAATCAGACATTTATGGTTATCATGTACGAAGTATGTCAGAAAAGTTCCAGGACTGATGTCACAAAAGATATATTTCAAATCCAAACTACAAATTTTCCCCTTCGAAGTAATCCCCCTGGAGTCTAACAACTTCCCCAGCCTTCTCTGCCACACCGCCATGCACTCCTGGAAGGATTCTTCCAGAATCCTCCGCAGCTCCGTCGTCACAGCCATCTTGATGTCGTCCACGTCTTCAAAACGGGTCCCCTTGATGACCCCCTTGAGCTTGGAGAAGAGGAAAAAAAACCACAAAAACACAGGGGGGGAGAAGAGAGAGGGGGCCACAACAGCAAGATGCTCCTCACACACAAAAACTCGCAGACGCAGAGCACAATGAGAACACACACGGTCACAGGGACACACACACAACACGTCCCCCCCCAAAACTCGCCCCTCCTCGAAAAAAAAAAAAACCCCACAAGATCTCTGTAGACACGCGCGGGGAGAGTCTCAAAAGGAAAAAACGCAGAGTGGGGGTGAAAAATATACCCTGTGACACAACACCCCGAAAACTTC
This sequence comes from Stegastes partitus, assembly GCF_000690725.1. Classification (NCBI taxonomy): domain Eukaryota; kingdom Metazoa; phylum Chordata; class Actinopteri; family Pomacentridae; genus Stegastes; species Stegastes partitus. Next base: position 31,005 of record NW_007578856.1, read on the forward strand.
TCACACACCTCGTAAACCACAAAGATGTAGTTTGTGATTGTCACCTGTTTTCTGCCTGCCAATGACCTTCTTTTATCGCTGCTCCTTTTCTTGTGTGCAGGGCGGCTACATGGCTGCCAAGGTTTCTAAGCTGGACGAGCAGTTTAAACTTGATGCCCCCAGAGAAAAGCTCAAGGAAGGAACACGCTCCAGCATCTTCGGTGGAGTGGCTATTTATGTCAATGGATACACAGGTAACATGTCGTACATGCTGTTGATATGATTGTGTGGTTTCTATGGTTTACCTGCTCCTTTTCTCCTTACACTTTCTTCATTCAGTCCTTTATGAAGAACAGAATGGCACTGGAATTGTAATTGTCTCCAGTGATGTCCCAGAAGAGCACTTGAGCAAAAGCAAGCATTCTGCTTAATGCACTGAAAAGCGTGTAATGCTTTTAATTCTAAGATCACGACAATCCTTATTGCCATGGATACACACATCAACTCATAAGTTGGATATTAGCAGAAAGGATCATTCAGATGGAGTAAAAAGAAAGCGTGTATATATGAAGTTTTCTTTCACATTCTTTTGGGTTATTGTTTGTATTTATTGACTCATTTTATTTACTCATGTACAGACACATTCTTGCTGTGTTTGTGATGTTTTGTGCAGATCTATAAATAGGCGTTTGACTGTTTTGTTCAGATGGCTTGACGTCCTTTTTTTTCACTGTGATCAAGCCGCTGGTTTCTGCTCAGTTTGTGATGGCGGTAGCACTGTAGTTTAATTCTTCACATTGTAGAAGTAAGTCAGATCAAAGGGAGTTTATCTGGTACAATATACTGTCCACATGCCACATCATTTGATGTGCGTCAATTGACGTCTATAGCACGCACTGGACTAATTATAGAGACAAAGGATGTCAAGATACAGCAGCTTGGATGCCAGTTCCAGAGTGACGTGATAAACTTACAGCTTCTCTGGGGAATTGATGCACATTGACGCTGGGAAATAAGACAGTAGCATATCCTGTTGAGCTGACATCCTTCACCGTGTGAGGGTACATGTCAGAAAGGTGCCTAAGGTGTACTGAGCTCTGGTGGAGGTGTTTATTGAGTTTTAATAAGGTGTCATTATCGTTCCCCCCCCCTTTTTTTTTTCTTTCTTTTTTTGTCTAACTGTCTCATTTTTGCGAACAGAGCCGAGTGCAGATGAACTACGCAGGCTGATGATGCTGCATGGCGGTCAGTTCCATGTCTACTACTCGCGCTCCAAGACCACCCACATCATCGCCAATAATTTGCCCAACAGCAAAATTCAGGAGCTCAAAGGGGAAAAAGTCATCAGGCCAGAATGGATCACTGACAGGTTAGTTCAGTGCATCATAATACCAGCCCCTTTCAGACATGCACTCCTTTTCATTTATCTAACAGCAGCTGAACTGAATGTGCGCTCTCTGTAGGAGTCGCATTGGCAATCTTAAGAGGCTAAATCTAGGAACATTTCTGTGTCACTTTTAACACGACACAAGTCTGAGCACATTAACAGAAAGACATGCACAAGGAGTGGCACCTCGAGTTGTTTTCCACATTTCAGCTCTAATATTCACGCATAAACATCCCAGAGAGTCTTTCCTCTGAGCTTATTAAATACCTGCAGCATCAGACGGCAGCAGAATCCACATGAGCATCTCCAAAGCAAAAGAGCTGTGTGCATTTGCAGCGCTAGTAGCTTCATTAGTTACCTATAAATGATAAATTATCTCCGACATGTAGAAAATCTTAATCCGTGTCAGGATTGAACGCCGTGTACCTCACATCAGGCAGGTGAGCTGTCACGCACGGAGTCACGGTTTAGTTTGTTGCCTCCAGCTGTTTTTAGGAGTCTTTACTCTGAATTTATCAAATACTTGCAGCATGAGACAGCAGAAGGATCCGTATGAGCGTCTTTAAAGCAAAAGAGTGCCACACTGATTTTTTTTTAATACAGTTTTTTAGTTATCATGTGCGATAATAATATAGTAGTTATATTGTCATCACACATGAACAGTTTTCAATGTGAAGGAAATCATAAATACACTAAGCTTTGATAAGCTGCTATTGGTTTAGATTTAGGTGTTTGTTTGTTACTACATTATTATACATTATACTCAACTTTATTCTTTTATTTTTAAATCTTGCATGATTGATAAATACTGCATGTGTATGGCGGCTCTCTCCAGCAGTGTGGGGAGTATTTGTGAAAGAAGCTATGAGTCACATTACTGGAAAAGTGACCTATGTCTGAATGACAGCATGCTGTCACTTTAGCAGATTGATGAAGACAGAACTGTGTCATTTCTCATGTCTGAAAGGGGCTATTTTCTACATGTAATATCCTTTTGTATTATACTAACTGAAAATATATGCGTTTACTTTGTTAATAATAGCATCAAGGCTGGGCGACTCCTGCCCTATCTACAGTACATGCTGTATGCTAAGCAGAAAGGGCCGCTCTTCCCCGGCATGACTCTACGCCAGACCTCAGAGATTGCAGGACCGAGTCACGGGCCGCTTCAGCTGAATGCCCATCAAAAGCTTCATCTGCCACAACGCAACATTCAGACCTCTGTTTTCAACCATGAACAGTCTTCATTCGGCTGCCAGAACAACTCCGTCCCTATCCCCAGCCACAGCCACCCTCAGTCCATCCAGCACGGCTCAACAGCTCGCTCTGCTACCCCCCAGCCCAGTCATTCAGCATCCAGTCACCTCATTACAGACCCCAGGCACAGAAACCCTTCACACTCCCACCCACTGTCTAACCAGAGCCACACAAAGCACCCACACAAGTCTCCGCAGTCCACTCACCCACAGGAAGCGGAATTAAAAATGTGAGTATGCTACGTGAGAAAGTGAGTAAATTTAGGTGATGGGTTGAATGGTTTAATTTTTTTTTATTGTTTTATTTTTCCCTTCTAAATTGGAGAGTTTTTGCACACGTTATATTTTTATTAAATTAAATTAAACATTTTCTTTACCCTTTTTTTGTCACAGAAACGGATTATTACAGACCTCATTGGACGTGATGAGCCATTCAAAAATCAATGAGATGCAAGAGTGTGGCAAAGATGATCCTTGTCTTGCCGGGGCATCGAAGGTGATGAAAGAAGCCCCCCTCACCAACGGACACACTCACCTTGTTAATGGTGCCTTAAAGCCAGAGGACCTGTCCCCTGTTACAGATCAACCCTCTGCTGACAGGGACCTGCTCAAAAGCAGAGTCAAGAGTTCACCAGACAAACCTCAGAGTTCTCCAGTGCAGTTCCAGACCAAGCCGGACCCGTATGAGTTTCCCCACAGTCCTCCAAAGCAATCTGACCAGTTTCCTGATTTTGAGGAACAATCCAGCTCACAAGGAGCCGAGCAACGACCTAAACCTCCACCACCCGCCTACCATGAGGCTGTAATAGCCAACGAAAGTCACCTTCTTCCGAAACAGCCCCAAACACCCAATCAAGTTGTCACGACTTCTGATAAAACTCAACATTCTCCTGCATCTCTCTCGCTTTCACATTCTTCGGTTCGACTGAACGGAAGTCACCACAATGCCTTTTCATCTGATCCCGCCTCCCTCAGCACAACCAACACAACGGCCAAACCTGATCCTTCCGCCGGAGAGTCGTCGTTCTTATCATCATCCAAGTCTTCAGCTCAGTTTCTAGAACAGACAGGCGGTTTGATCTCCGAGTTCTACTCTCACTCACGTTTGCATCAGATCTCCACATGGAGGACTGGCTTCTCTGAGTATGTCAACGAACTGCATAACAAACGGAAAGTTGCAGGGGGTGCCTGCTTTCCTGGGAAAGATCGACTGAGGAAATTGGTTTCCCAGCGACCTACAGACAGTCAAGGTAGGAAAGGATGGGGGCTCTTCTAACTTCTTTTTTTTTTCTCTTTTTTTTTTGGGAGAGGGAACAAGAGTTGTGGTGACTCAGAGCTGTAAGATAATGTATCATGGCTTTTCCAGCTTCATTGGTTGAAATTAGGCGTTTGAATGTCCTGCTCATCAATGTCTCTAAATGTGTCCTCTTGTCCTACTATGAGATGCCCTGTTAAGGGAACATATAAAAAATATATTTCATTGAATGAATCTTTGTGTATCAGAATCCCCAGTTGTAAGTGCATGCTCAAGTTGTAAAACCTAACAAAGGAAACAAAGGGCTGTCTGTGATATCACGTCTGTGTTTTGGGAGGCACCTGTGACACAATTTGATGTCTCATTTTTCTGAAAACTGTCCATTGATGATTCGTTATATATTTGTTTGTGTTAGGTTCTTCGGCACCAGCCAGTGTTAAATCTTGCATTCTCCACGTGGACATGGACTGTTTCTTTGTGTCTGTGGGGATTCGACATCGACCAGAGCTTAAAGGCAAGGCCTTTTTTGTCTGTTTTTAGATGTGCGCTTTCAGTAGAACATGTTTATATGATCCACAAGGAATAGATGATATAATGTTAAAAAATCCAGCCAGTGCTCCTGGTTGAATTTGTGGTTTTCTTGCAGGGAAGCCTGTCGCTGTAACCAGTAACCGTGGTCAGGCCAGAGTGCCTGTGAGACCCGGGGCTAACCCTCAAGTGGAGCTGCAGTACTACCAGAGGAAATATACTAATCCTCAACCTGGTGAGATCGTCATGTCCGACTAGTTTGCTGAGAATGACAGGCCAGACTCAGTGTATGTCTTGTACATGCCTAACCTGACTAACTACGTGTGTCCTTGCCATTTGTCAGAGAGTACCGACGATGATCTGCACAGAACTCCTTCTCAAGAAAGTCCTGAGTCTCATGCCAACGGAGTGCACCAGGATGCTGCTTCTCTTTCAATGGCAGAGATTGCATCCTGCAGCTATGAAGCCAGGTAAGATAAACACAGAGTGTTAGTGTCTTGTTCCTCCAACAACAGGAATCTATCCATCCATCCATTATCTATACACCGCTTAATCCTCACTAGGGTCGCGGGGGAGGCTGGAGTCTATCCCAGCTGACTCAGGGTGAAGGCAGGGGACACCCTGGACAGATTGCCAGTCTATCACAGGGCTACACTTAGAGACAGACAACCAAGCACACTCACATTCACACCTACAGACAATTTAGAGTCACCAATTAGCCTCAATCTGGGAGGAAGCCGGAGAACCCAGAGAGAACCCACGCTACAGGTGGAGAACATGCAAACTCCATGCAGAAATATCCCGGGGCGCGAACCAGCAACCTTCTAGCTGCAAGACGACTGTGCTAACCACCGAGCCACCTTGCAGTCAACAACAGAAATGTGAATTAAAAAATGTTTTTCCTTCACAGGCAGGCAGGTGTGAGGAACGGGATGTTTTTTGGCAAAGCAAAACAGTTGTGCCCTACGCTGCAGTCTGTCCCATATGATTTCGATGCCTATAAAGAAGTGGCTCTAAACATGTATGAGATTCTGGCCAGGTAAGAACAACACTAATATCTCTATTTCACGCACTTCCTGCCTTTCCAATGCAAGATAACATCTCCATTTCCTAACTTCTCCAATGTTTGCTCTTTACAGTTATACCCATGACATTGAGGCTCTCAGCTGTGATGAAGTGTTGATAGACGGTTCGACTCTGCTAGCTGAGGTGGGCGTCAACCCTGACGTCCTGGCCAAAGCGATCAGAGCAGATATCCACGAGAAAACTGGATGTTGTGCTTCAGTGGGCATGGGTAAGTTTCTGTTTGGGCCATATTGTAAATCAGATAAACACAGTGGACATAGCTTAGAAATTACTGAATAATGCGATGTGTTCAGGGTCCAACATTCTTTTGGCTCGGCTGGCGACACGTAAGGCCAAGCCAAACGGGCAGTACTTCCTCAAGTCTGAAGAAGTGGATGATTTTATCAGGGATCTGCCAGTGACCAGCTTGCCAGGTAGATAAACAGCACCACCTGCTGGTCGTAGCCGTCAACCTGCAGCCTTTAAACATTTGTGTAGTAAACATTCAATAAAATGGTCATATCATTTTCTTTTCTAGGTGTTGGGCCTGTTATGGGCAGAAAACTGGCTGCTATGGGTGTGAGGTCATGCGGGGATCTCCAGCAAGTGTCTTTATCTCAACTGCAGAAGAAGTTTGGACCCCGTACTGGACAAACCCTATTCCGCTTCTGTAGGGGTCTGGATGACCGGCCCGTCCGCTACGAGAAGGAGAGGAAGTCTGTCTCTGCTGAGATGAACTACAACATTCGCTTCACTAAGGTTAGACCTACTGTACTTCCTTCATCCTGTGCAGTATAATCTTGCTTAACTTGCCATAAAGATTCTAAGCCTTTTGTTCTGTCACTCACCAGGTCGATGAAGCAGAGTGTTTCCTGACTAACTTATCCATGGAGGTGCAAAAACGTTTACAGGAAGCAGGACTGAAGGGTCGCAGAGTCACCCTGAAGGTCATGGTTCGCAAGGTTGGAGCACCATTGGAACCAGCGAAATATGGTGGTCATGGCATTTGTGATAACCTAGCTAGGTAAGAAAGAGACTACATGTTACCAGTAATTAATAATGTCCTCCTTCCATTGCCTATTCATGTCATTGTATCTTAGTAAACTCATCTTTACTTGTCTCACCTTCTGTCAGGACTGTGATGCTCGCTCAGTCCACTGACAATGGACAGCTGATTGCCACCGCAGTCATCAAGCTATTCCATGCCATGAAGTTGCAGGTACAGGACCTGAGAGGGATCGGCATCCAGGTTCAGCTTCTTGACCGAAATCAGTCTGTCCACCAAGACAATAAGGGGGTACGAATACGCTCCATCAAAGATATGCTGATAGGCCAGGAACCAAGTGCCAAATCCAGCAACAGAGGTTTGTCTTGTCTTTGTCATTCAGTTTGTATCGTTGTTGTTGTCTATAAACCCCATCAAGTCTCAGACTATTGTTACAAATGCTGCAGAAACACATCAGGAAAAGACTTCTTCTACAACAGTTCCATTGGCTATCTCCCCTCCACATCCTTTGTCGCCTGCTGAGCCAGTCCCAGGAACAAGCAAAGAGCAGCCAGCTTGCAAACAAACTCCAAAACATTGTCGGACACGCCTCAACCTCAGTATTGAAGTCCCATCCCCTTCACAGGTAAGGATTGGATGGAAATGTCTTGTTGATGAAACGGGAGCTGAACAATAACATGAGTTTAACAAAACTGTACTGCTTTGTGACCTCTCAGGTGGATCGTTCTGTGCTGGAGGCCCTGCCTGCAGAGCTGAGAGAACAAGTGGAGCAGTCGTGGACTAAAAGAGACGGGAGACAAAACAACTGCCATTCAGCTGGTCTGCAGCTTCCCTCCGCTAACTCTCTTCCATCCTCCCCTCCTCGTCCTCCTCTTGCCTCTGTACCTGCACTATACACTCCACCTGTAGGAACATTGGTTCTACAGATTCCAAATCAGCCAGACGGTCCAGGAATTGTACTGGAACTTCCGAACTTTTCACAGGTAGGGATGCAACAGTTTGAGATTTGATGTTCACCATTTTTAGAAAGGTTTTTAATTTTACGCCAAAAGCAACAGAGAAGACCAGGACATTTTATTGGTAAAGGCTTCATTTAGTTTTCTAAACATTACCGTAGAACAGAAACATGTACTCTGTGATAGTAGTTTATAGCCCATTGTATTTCAAAGTGGGAGGTTTGCTTTCCCAGGAAATCTCTGTACAGTTTTGGGGGAGGCTTAATGAATGGGAGTAAAAAATATTACAGTAGTTATTAAATTAGTTATCCAAAAGAGAACACATAGAATAGCCTAAATGTGTCATATGGTTAAAGAGGTAGTTCAGTGAGGTACACTAATGTTGCAGAATTTTCCGTTCCATCCATCCATTATCTGTACACCGCTTAATCCTCACTAGGGTCGCGGGGGGCTGGAGTCTATCCCAGCTGACTCAGGGCGAAGGCAGGGGACACCCTGGACAGGTCGTCAGTCTATCACAGGGCTAGTTTTTTTTTTGCCAGAGCCAGAAACTAATACATATCATAGAAAAGGCCTTTTTTGTCTGTGGGGAGATCCATAGTCTCAGACTTTAAAAAGCCCTATATAGCCTTTTTGCTATGTGGAGGTTTGCTATTTTTATCACCTTATGTGGGTCTGAGTCAAATGGCGGCAAACTAGCCTAGATGTTTTAGTATATAGATTTTCCCACTTCAGTGTCTTTACATCATTGTGTGTAGCGCTATTAAATAACACTGAGCCACAGGCAAAATACTGCACTGCCTTTTATTTGAAATTGTGCTAATGTAAATAAACGACATTCCTTAGAGAAGCCCAGTTTTCTACTGAAACACATGCACACTTAAGCTGACTCTAACACGACATCATACTGTGTATCTGCTGACTACAAACAAGTCTAACTTAGCTCATTATTTTCTACTTCTGCCGTATCTCTTCTAAAACATTGATGTAGAATTGTGGTCTATAATTGAAAACAACCTAATTGTAGTTTAGAAATTAATTTCTTTAGATAACTTGTCATTTGTATTGTGACGTTTTAAATGCACCCACAAGTACACAAACTAATCACACAGAAAGTCGAACGTAATCAACTCATTTTCAGGTGATGTAATTATTTACCATCAGTGTCTAGTCTAGCTTGGAAAAAGAGAATCTGAGAAACTAATTCACTTGTCGGGTTTTTGGGCTAAGTTTGGTTTTAGTAAACACAATACAGAGACCAAAGTGTGCTGACATGTTTTGAGCACGTCATAATCGTGAGTTCTCAAAATATGCAACGCTGATATCATTGGTATTGAATAGATGTTCAGCTTCCTGGTTCTCTGACTGCAGGTTGATCCAGACGTATTTGCTGCGCTGCCCAAAGAGCTGCAGGAGGAGCTGAAGTCTGCCTACAGCCGCGTAACAAACGTCCACACTCAGGCGAAAATTTGTAAGTCAATATGTGGATTAGTTGTCTGGAAATCGCTTTTGCTTTTACCAGAAGTGTAAGATTGCTCGCAATCTTAGTCGTAATTTTTGATGTGTTGGTTTCTCTGCAGTGGAGCAGAAGAATCCACTGTTGCAGCTGAAACAGTCTGGCGTAGGACTTGGCATTGGTCGGGTAAAGCGGCGCTACAAGAGGAAGAACGCAATCAGCCCGGTTAAAAAAGGAGCTTCACCCCTGAAGAAGCGTCAGATGACAAACAGTCCAGCCAAAACCCTACCACCTGCTATAAAGGCACGGGAGCCAATTGACCTACTAAAGGTGAGTCGATCAACGGTTTCACACATGAAGATGAAAATCTTTCTTTTTTTTATGGTGGCAGATTGTGATGATAGACAGTTTATGGCAGTTTGGAACTTGCTAAATGTTTATAACTCCTGGTTTTAACTTCACAGACTGAAACTGATCCCTCCACATCGTCCTTAAAGCCGGACATCCCAGAGTCGGTGACGAAGTTGATCGCTCGTCCTGCTCCAGCGTTGGCCGGAGCCTGTGACCTAACAGACATTAAAACACTTCTTCGAGAATGGGTCACCACCATAACAGGTACACAGTGAAAAGCACATATAACTTCACTACATGTAGTTGTCTCTGGTCTTGTTCCATGTCTTTAATAATTTCCTACTTTCTGTTAGAACCCATGGAGGAGGACATCCTGCAGGTGGTGAAATACTGCACCGATTTGATTGAGGACAAAGATCTGGAGAGGTTGGATTTGATTATAAAATATATGAAAAGGTGAGTTCTGCACAATGTAGCTTCCTCCATTTATCTACTTATCTATTTCTACTTTTTCTTTTCTTATTCCTCATGTTGCCTGTTGATCTGTTTTCTGCAGGATCATGCAGCAGTCTGTGGAGTCTGTTTGGAGCATGGCTTTTGACTTCATCTTGGACAACGTGCAGGTGGTTGTACAGCAGGCTTATGGCAGCACCCTGAAGATAGCATGAAGAAGAAATGAAACATTATGTGTCATCACTACATCACCACGATCTTGTTTTGCTACTTTCACAAAGGTTATCTGCATTCTGAATGATCTGAATTATGACATCTAGATGAGAGTTTTCTTCTTTTCTCTTCTGAGAAAGAGCCGTGACAGTATTGAAAGAAAGTATATACAACACATCATTTACTGCACTTACTCAGTAGTAAAAGTTCCAAGTAAGTTAGTTAAAAGTAACACAAACTCAAGGACAGAAAATGTACTGGAAATCTACTCAACAAAACCCAGAACAGTGATAATCGTAGCAGCTTTTTGCAAATTCAATCGTTTTTCATACTTTCCTTTCATGTGTAAAATCTTTTTTGCAGGTTTTTGCAGGCAGCACTTATCTATTTCTTACACATCCACATTAGCCAGGCCTTGTAAGATTTTGAATTTCTCTTTTCCTGGTGAGTGTCTGACATAGCAGTTGACTTTTCCTCGTTTGTCCATGGATTAAACACTTTATCAAGTTAGACACAAAGCATATTCTGCCAGTTTTAGCATCTGTTAGCCTCGTAGCACTCCTCGTACGTCAGACAAATGATAGAAATGGTAGAACAAAAAAAAGACCTAATATTTTTTCAACATTGTTTTGTTTGGTGCTCCTTGACACTAGCACTTATCTGTGAAGTATCTACGACTGCTGCATACAGTAGTATCGTCTCTTAAAAAAAAATACAAAAAAAAAGGAAAAAAGTGCCAAACTCTGTTATTGCAGTGTGTAAATAAGGTTTTTAAAGATTCTTGTTAAAAGTTTTAAAAGAAATAACATGTATGTAGAGGAATTACCTCTTGTATTGTTTACCAGTAGTGAATTCTTAGTAACAGTCTTTAAATTGTAACTCTTCTCACTCTTTAATCGTTTCTAAGTGTTCCGACATGGAAATCAGAAGCTGGCCAAAGTTCTTCATATGAGGTTAACTGTTGATTCTCAGTAGCACTCTGATTCGGGAGGATATTAGCAGGGGTTATGGCAATCAATAAGTAGCCTATGCATTTATTTTTTATCACAATCAAGTGAGATGTCCCTTCAAGGTAACGTAACACTTCATAAAGCATTTGTATCTGGAGTTAATCGAGTATTTGAGTGTGTTTACACTGGTTTCATAAAGTCTAAATATTGAAATAATGCTGGATTTGCATAGGAACAGGTGATCTGATTTTTAACTCCATGTTGTGTAATTCCCTCCTTGGAGACACTTGTATGGCTTGTGGCTACATTGTTGTATTTCTGTGAAGTTAACTTTTATGATGGGTTATTAGAAATACTCAGCAGATGCGGCTGGCTGGCTGGCTGACTTGTGATCTCACCATTAAAAGATAATATGCGTGCGGCTGACACGTTTGTTTAAAGGAGTTTCTCTATATGCAAACCAAATCAGTCTGTCATCTTTTTAAACTTATTGAAATGAATGTAATTCAGAATGTGCGGGTCTCCACTCACTTTCAAGATGTTGCTTCTCTTCACCTGTCATATCTTTCCTGAAGGGAATGGCCAGAAGTTCAAATTGGCCAGTCTTGTCTTCTCTAAACTGGCTCGTGCCTGAAGACCTGAAGCTGTGAACTTGTTTGTAAGTTTTCTAAGTCTTGGTAATAAACCTTAAACTCTGTATTAATTCATGTGTCTTTGTCAGTTTATTTTAATTTTTTTCACGTTGCAGCCACACTAAGGGAAAGGTGTTCAACCGAGGTAATTCTGGTCCTGAAAGTTATCTTTGTAGAACTGGAAGCTATGTTATTTCTTACTCATATAACTAGAAATAGCAAAGGATGTCCTATCTAATAAAATGTGCTCATTTGTATCTGCATCACATCCCAGATTTGATGGTGAGGGTTATATGACTATAACAATATTTAATATTTTGATATTCAAAACACTAAAATTGAAGTATAAAGTTTTATTTCCCTTTTTTAGGTTTGCAGTGTTTACAGGCTTAAAATGTTAAAGCATTTGCTCGTGGTTGTAGGTGCCAGTAGTAAGAGAGAGAGTGAGTGTGTGTGTGTGTGTGTCATGTGAAAGTTTAGATTGTTACATTTTTATTTTATTTTTGGCTTTTCTCCTAAGTTATCATGGTAGCCAATTTTTGTAATAGTATGTTATTATTCTTGATAACTATAGACTAACGTGTATTTAAAAAAAATAAAAAAATAAATTACATTGCTTTTTTACATACAGAGAGATTAGAGTTTATTTACAAAATAATGCAAATATTAGAATTTTTTATAGCAAATGTGGTGTTTAAATATATATATTTTAAAATACAATTTTAAAACATAAAAATATATGTTAAAATATACATTAATTTAAAAAAAAAATCTCTTCATAGCATTATTTTTTGTGAATAATATTAAACAAATAGTATTTATCCAGTTAAATATTATATCACAAATTTTAAAAACGCTTTTCTTTTTTCTCCTCTATTTCCTGAGTTGCCCGGATGTAGTTGTGTGACATCCGACGGGCCTGCTGTGACGTTGTCTTCACCGTTTCCCGCATGAACTGAAGTACCGCCGGGCTCTTGTCACTTCACCAGGTAATAGCACTAACAGCGGTTTGGTTTTATCTTTGCATATTTTAATAGCAACACAGCCCACCATTGACGTTTATTGTCACCCAAACGCGGAGCAAGAGTTTCTCTGGTGAGGGAACGTCTACGACAATCGGAGGGCTAACGTTAGCCAGCTAGCATAGCAAGCTAACATAAGTTCTAGATGTATTTTTAATTTCCGGCAGAAGTTAGTACTCTCAGCCACATTTTATTAGTTACCTCAACGGAAAGGGAGAAAAGGAAATGTCCAGCGATTAGCAGTTGTAACAGGTGACTAAGTAGGTCGCTGACGCTAGGTTAGCGCTAGCTAGCACCCGGCAGAAAAAGGCGTGTCCAGTCGTTACCATGGCTTTGTCTCCAACGTTAGCCCGATGATAGAAGCCTCTCACTTACTCCCTTCGTTATTCACACAGCTGGTGATTTAAAAAAAAAAATAGCAGTTCATGTTAAGGCAGCTGGCATCCATGTATTGGTTACGGATGCCAGTTGCGCTGAGTTGTCAGTTTATCATCTATGCTCTGTTTTGCTCCGTGCTGTCACTCACAAATGCAGACTGTCTTCTTTCTGAAGGGAGCGTGGACAGCAACAGCAGCAGCTCAAGCACTTAAAGCTACAGCAAAGACAACACTAAGATTTAAAGATACACTCCGGGGACATGTGAGACTTTCATTAATTTACTGAAATCGGCACACTATGGAACCTTGAACATCCATCGACAATACAGTTTGGAATAATCACAAACTGCAGCCTCCAAAATGAGCACAATGTTAAATGAGTATCTCTGAAGATTTCAACAAAGCTGAACATTAAAAATCCAGTGACAAAGGGATTTACTACAGTTGTTCCTTTAGACTGCATTTGTTTTAGCTGGGTGGACAACTGCCAACTGAGGGTGCAGTTTATGTTGCAAACCTAGTTGTTGTTGTTTTTTTGTTTTTTTTAAACATTCATTACAGTGCCTAAACTTGCTCATTATTCATTTTTTGTGTGACCTGATATTATGTCTCAGCTTACATTATCTGTTCTTTATCTCCTCAGATTCTGAGAGAGTTTTCACACCAAGCAGACCACAATGGCCAACCAACCAATGGACATCATAACAAAGGTTTTGGAGCAGTCAGCCAAGCTGGTTGAGGAGCAGGTGGATGCACAGTTGAGCAAGCTGAATGATATGGATGAAGATGACTTGGAGAGACTGAAGGAGAGGCGATTAGAGCAACTTAAAAAAGCGCAGAAACAGAAGCAGGTTCGTGGGACGTTTTAGACACCTTTTATGCATTTGTGTGTCTGATACAGTGATACAGTGTATTGTGTTACTTCACTGTGACCAATTCTTAATGTGGATAAAATCATCTGAAGCACTAAGTACATGCACCTGTTACCAGCATCCACTGCAGAAAATGTTTTGTTGTACGTGGAAATGTTCCTTTATTTTGTGGGAGTTTTTGAATGCTATTACTGGGCACTGTTAAAGAATCTTAAGTCAGAAGAGATTACAGGTCTATGCCAGTGCTGTTTTTTTTTTTTTGCCCAAACTTGTCTCTTAACAGAGCCATATAGTTAGATAGGGATTTTTTTGCTTATGGCAAAGCTGCAGTGAAAATTAGACAGTTGTTTGTTTTAGATTACATTAACAGAATACATGCTACAAAAATGAGCATGGAAGCCGGTTTTGTAATCAGTGGAACGCCTGTCTGAAGGACCATTGTGGGAGCCCTGGAGTACTTTATGGACTAAATGTTGCTCTGAACTTATTTTACACATCAGGAAGTGGATATTTCATTTGGAATATGGGTCATTGTTCATGCTCCCAACTAACCAGCAAAGGAAGTCTTTTGTTCTCATTGTGCTCTGACATGAAAGCCATTTTTTTCCTCTATAAGAAATCTTTTGTTCTGTTATTCATCTGATCTCTCTGCTTTTAAGGAGTGGTTGTCCAAAGGCCATGGGGAGTACAGAGAAGTCCCCAGTGAGAAAGACTTTTTCGGTGAGGTGAAAGATAGCAAGAATGTTGTCTGCCACTTCTACAGAAATTCAACCTTCAGGTGAGTCCCCGGTCCATACAGTTATATGAATATAGCCACTAAGAGATGCAACAGGGCTATGAATGATTCATTTTCATCCCTAATTTAATCGCTTCAAAGAATGCATAGAAATCAGACCTGCTCAGACTTTGCTTCAGTGTGTTCCTACAGTGTTATCGTGTTTAAAATTTAGTCGCTGCAGTATGTGATCATCATGCCACTAAACTTGTCTTTCTGTCTTCCATCCCCTAAATCTAGATGTAAGATCCTCGACAAACACTTGGCCATCTTGGCAAAGAAGCACGTGGAGACCAAATTCCTCAAGCTGAATGTAGAAAAGGCCCCATTTCTGACAGAGAGGCTGCGCATTAAAGTCATTCCTACGCTGGCTTTGCTGATAGACGGAAAAACGAAGGACTATGTGGTTGGATTCTCTGACCTGGGCAACACAGATGAGTTTCCCACCGAGATGCTTGAATGGAGACTTGGCTGTGCAGATGTCATCAACTACAGGTGAGACACTGCTTGACCTTTTGGACGAACAGAATTACAGTAAAGCGCTTATTATTATTATTCAACTTACATTCTTTTTTCCCGTCCTAGTGGTAACCTGATGGAGCCCCCAACAATGACGCAGAGATCAGGCACAAAGTTCACCAAAGTGGAGAAGAAAACCATCAGAGGGCGAGGTTACGACTCAGATTCAGATTCTGGAGATGACTGAAAAGTTTTGACAGTTAGCTGGTTTTCTCTCTCAGGGCTACCTCATTAATAACAGTCTAGCGGACAGCCTGCTCTCATTTTCCTTCTCTTTGTGACTTACCTATTCATTGCGTTAATTTCTGTGTTTTAATTTACCATATGTGTGGAATTATTTTATGAAATCAGTTGGCATGTTTCATTCAGCCTGCTCATTTAGCATGTGGGTGCCAAGATTGTGATTTAACATCTGAATACATTTTTACATGACATTTCCTTGTAGCAAGAGTTTGACTTAACTAATGCAAACTTAATAAAAAGCATAAAAGAAATGAAAAAAAAAACTGTGCTCCTGTTGTTTTTGTATTACTCCTCTTTATAGAGCCACAGGTGAAGTACTTGCAAGAGGTGGCTGTAAAATACTGATCGCACCGAGTGATCATGTTTTGTTTTTGGCCCTTTGTTTCTGGAAAACAAAATCTGTGACACTATGACTCAATAAAAGTCAACATTTCATCATTGATATAAATAACGTTAAAAGCCCACACAGGGATATTTATTGTTTTGTAGCTGAAAAAATGTCATCTCAAGTTAGCCGGCTGAAGCTCTGTGGTGAAACTCAGTATGCCCACAATAAGAAGAAATGTAAAATTGAAATCATTAAAACTGGTTATTTAACTATTTCATAGATTTCATGATAACATGATGAGCCAAGCTCTTTCCCTACTGAGAGGTGTGGCAGCTGTGCAGTCCTGTGGTGGTGGCCGTTATTGTGTGGACATATGGACACAGTTCCCTTTGAGGTTTTGAAATTACGCCTGACTTGATGTCAACAGTTTTATTTTCTAAGGTCTTTGCTGATTCCATATGATTGCTCTGTGATGTCAAGTACAGATGCATTGAGTTTAAAGGGCAGACTTTAAAATACAGACAGACCTCTAATTGACTCTCATTTCAAAAGCATCTATAGCCATGAACATTTCCCTAGCCCTTTAAAGGGAGCCAACTTTGTGTATGTAAACATTTGACTGATATATATTCCTGATGTAGTAAATTAAAACCAAAACATTCTGGAAACGAACGTTGGTGAAATTACTTGTGTTAACCATGAAGTAGTAGGACATCTACTTTGACTTCTGACCTACTAGAAATGTGATAGAAGAAATTCAAGCTAAAATAAATATCTCCACCATTATTCTGACACGACACATGCATGAAATGAAATAGTGATTCTGACTTGATTTCAGACAAGGAGGACACGCTGGGCTTAAATACCAGGAACTGTGGAAAAACAAAGTTTAAAATGTATTTGGATAAAGTGTATGTTTTCCAACCTTACTACACATGTAAAGAGGCATATAGGAAAAACACTTGAAAGCCAACTCTCAGTGGATCTTCAATGTGTACAACTTTCAACTTGGCCACCAAAATAAGGCCTTAAAATTGCCATTGTTAATGTGACCCAACAAAGACGATGAGCAAGATTTCAGAAATAGGAAGTGAAGAGGATATAGAATGCTTTTCATTTCAAAAGGTTTTTATTTTGACTTTAATAAATCATGTTAAACAAAGATTCAGAGGCATCACCTGTTGCAAAATTGTCATGGAAGTTAGACAAACTGGCAAATTCTGCTTCATGACAATGAGCCCCAGTTTGCTGAAGGACTTGTGAGACAGGCTGATGACAACATTTCTCATATTCATTTGAGGGTTAACATCCAAAAAAACCTCGACACACTCCATGCAACCTTTCTCAAATCTGGATGATGCCACAGCCTTTTCTCAAAATAAGAACATAAAGTTATGAAGCTGTTCCATGACATTAAAGAACAACTGAACTCTTAGGGGAGCAAAGTTAAGATTCTATTGCCTTTTGGTCTACAGGTTGGAGGAGGCGACGTATGATAAGCTCTCCTTTGCTGTTAATGTATGTGTCGGCCATGTCCTCTTCAGCAGGGAGCCCATAGGGAGTCTTCAGCGGCCGGATCCTGAAAGAACCAGGAGGACAAGACAGAAAGGAAGGAAAGGTCAGTTATGTCAGTGGTCACATGGATAGCATTGTTATGCACATATTCAAGGTTCAAGCAGCATAACTCAAGTCAATTACTTTACAGTGTGTCATCATAAATCTATGCTTTTGCAATGTCAGGATTTTATTGCATGGCATGCTTGATTACACGTAGTACAGTGATTTACAGCAGCTGTGTGATGACTTTGTGTACGTTTATCTTACCTCAGGAGGTGTTTGATATACTTCAGTTGGTTATTAACTGCAGGTGTATTTTTGTGAATTACGGGAGTATGACCCTAAATGCAAGACAAAGACAAACCAGAGTTAGTACAAACAAAATCCAAGGCTGTGAGTTCAGGAGACTTTTGCCTCTAGAAAATACCATAATAAATATTGTTGGTGCCTCTAGAGTGGACACATTATGTATCTTCATAGGATGATACAATCACAGCTAAAAATGTGTAGGGATCATCCTTCTGCTGCTCACTGAGCTCGATAAAAACTGCTTATTTAGACTACAATGGGGGCTGCTGAGTATAATGCTGATCAGGCTGCTAAAATGCAGCTCCTCCAGAAAAAAAAGAATAAAATGGCTGAAAAAGTTTTAAGACCTGATGTTGACAGCAGATGCTAGTGTTTTGATGTACTTATAAAAGTATTGACCCGTTTACACATAATATACACACAAAAAAAACAAAAAAACAATAAAATCCAAAGCTTTTCACAAAGGCAACCAAATTTGCTGTGGACTTTGACAATGACTGTGGGCTCACCTTTTGAAGCCCCATGTGTTTCACCATCTCCTTCTCCCAGTACGGCCTTCGGATCACACTTTTGACTCGGGTCACTATGTGCAGTTTATGAGGTTGGTCTGGATCACCTCCATACTTCTCATGTTCTTGTGATCGCTCAGCAAAAAGCTGCAAAGAAAAATACAGAGGTTTTGACTACTGACAGCGGTGCAAATGAGCTGCAGGATGGCGTTAATCAGTTGGAAGTGAGGAACAAAGGAGCGTCACCATTAGTTGATTCTGTTTCTAATTGTTACAAATTTACAATTCATTCAATCATGTGAAACTGAGATACAGGGAATCTATGACTTCTCACCTTTTCTGGAATTCTTGATTTGGTAAATTTGCTGCGTGCTGACACAATCCACGCGCAAGGTGACAAAATTGTAGCCTCATTCAGGGTCTGTAACACATGCAAACAAAGAGGAGTTAAAAAGAAAAGCACAGTATTATAGCAATGGCAGGTTTATTTTATTTATTTACTGTTTAATGCACATTGTCCTGTAGGGTGGACCGACATGACATGAGACATTATAACTTCTTCAAACTTGTCATATTGCTTGTGCAGTCTGGGTTTATTGAGCCATTGTGGCCAGTGTCATTGCTAGAAATCTTGAATTTTTCTTTTTCAACTATACAAATTTTAAGCAATCTCTATCTGTGGTGCTGAGGTTATAGCCCTGAGTTTTTTTGTGAATAGCACAGGATCAACAGTTTAGAGGTTTTTAATTTGCTTGTTTTTTTGTTATGAGGTTTTTCTGCCTTCAAGAATAATCAAATCTCTGAACTGCTCAATACACACATTCTAAAAGCAGTAGAGAAATGTTTTCTTATTGCTATCCCTCATACATAAATACAAATAAAACCATAATAATAAAGAATAAATGTATAAACAATAAAAGGGGAAGCAGAAGATACACACAATGTAAGCTAAAATAAACAACAAAAATAGAACCAGAGGTAGAAACAAAAGCAGATAAGATTATAGGGAAAACTAGAAAAACACATGCACATAGAGGGACGCTTTGAGAAGAGACTTAAAAGTACTGACATCAACGACAATATGTAAAATCAAGAGAACAAACTTTTAATGAAGGAACTCAAATCATGTGTTAAACAGCTTCACTGAAGTCAACTTGTGGATGCAAAACACTTCTTAGCGCAAGACAAAGGTTTGTTTATCACTTCTATGCAACAGATGGGTCTGATTATTAGTATCAGCTTTGTATTTCAGGTTTTGTATTTTGAATGGGGGGTTGGGACTTTATAAGTATTTTTTCTCCTCATCAGCACCTGGACTATTTAAACATCCAGCTAAAAATGACAATCCCTGGTCTAGCTCAGTGGTTTTAATACATTTTTCTATTATTATTATATTTTTCTTGCACGATATTAGCTGTAGAAATACACTAACTCCGAGGATCACATTACAGAACCACTGTTTAGCTATTATGCTCTCACTGTGATATTAATGTGGAACATGGATAAGCATAAAAGAAAGGAAGCTGCCTTACTTTCCCAGAGCTCAGTGTCTCACACTTAACTTACTTGTAACCGGACTTACCATGACTTTAAAATGGTTCATTATTGGGTTAATGTCTAGGTTCTAGGCTTGGTTTAGTCCGAAATATTTCAATATCCGAGCAATGCCTCTCGTGTTATTGATGTAAACATACACTAAAGGCAATTTACTTTTTAGACGGTTCAAGTTTGAAACAACAAAAATACAAAGCGTGGTACTCACCTTGACCGACAAGAAGCCCAAACTGCGACAGATACCTGACATGTTGTATTTTTGTGCCACCAGCTACACTTCAGCTCCAAAAACTACAAGCATGTAGGCCAAGGTTACGGCGCTGCTGACCGCAAAATAACACCGTGGGCCGAGTGAAGCTAAATGCTATTAAACTGTACCGATGTTTCTACCATTTGCAACAAATTTACATGTAAAACACGAATTCAACGCCGAAAAATAACCGCAAAGCAGGGTTAGTCACGTTTGTGTCATGTTAAGTCATGTCTCCTCTCTGTGTCGACCGGAAACGTGGAGGAGTTACATTGAAGTTGCTCCGATGTGGCACATTTTCTTTGAACATTTTTTATATTCTTAATTTTCCGACTTTGTTTGAGTCTTAAAAACAAATTTTTAAAAAACTGTTTAATTTTTTTACGCTTTAAAGAAAGAAATATAGATACTTTAGGTGTATGTTTGTATCGGAAGTGTACGTAGATCCTTTCGGCAGCCATTACGTTTCCCCCGGAGTTATTTTTGTGGCGGACTCAAGTAGTTGTCAGATTGGGAGTGTAGCACTGTTTTCTTCAGTGATTCCCTGCCATTATTTAAGCATGAAACGTCGTCAGTTTTATAGAATATTTTAAAAGGACCTAAAAATGACACAAAATCATGTAGCGGGGATGGAGGCGTCCGCTGTGTCCGTCCTGAAGCGGGCGGTGGAGCTGGACCAGAGCGGCCGCTTCCAGGAGTCTCTGGTCTGCTACCAGGAAGGCATCCAACTGCTCATGGACGTGTTGAAAGGTCCCGTTTAACCCTGTTTTTAAGAAATATACTAAATGTAGACGGTTTCAAAGGTATGGGTAATCACTTTTACGTGTTTTCTTTCTCATGTAAGCAGTTGTGAAAGATGACTCAAAGAGAGGGCACTACAGGGAGAAGATAAAGGGCTACATGGACAGAGCAGAGCAAGTCAAAGCTCAAGTGAACCAGATGAAAGAAGGTAATTCACCACAAAGGCCTGTATGGTGATGTGACCTCACAAGCATTAATATAGGAATGACCCATGTGCATTTTTGACACAAGGTCTGCATCTGCAAGCAGATAGTCACAGCCGGTGATGATGTGGCTTCTGTGTCAAATGTTTAATTAAGATATATAGAAATAAGGTGCTTTGGTTGTGCATATTTAGACAATAATAATAATAAATTTCCTCTCCAGTCACTGAATAAACACATACAAACTAATCTCTAGGTATCAAAATTACATATTCAGAAGTTGTTTTCCATGAACATAATCTACGTCTACGTGGTTGCCTCCTCTAAAATGTGTAACTCTATAAAGTCGCTGATTTTTTTCTCCACCCACCCCTCCCCACTCGCTGCACCTCGAGCACACCAGCTCACCTACAACTCTGCTCAAGCACTGCACAAATATTCTGCTCTGCACAATAGCAAGTTGTCATACTGGACTAATTTTGCCATACATGATACAACCAGAAAAGTGATTCTGAAGAATGACGGTAGGACAGTTAGTGTCACACTTACAGGCTGAAGTCTGCTTCTCTTTTCTTCCTGTCTCCTCTGTCCTGCCAGATGGAAAGTACCATGAACAGATAAGAATAGCAGAGGATGCTACTGGTTACAGCTATGAGGTTCTGTTCAAGCCATACATCAGCAGTGCTCTCAAGGAGGTCTGGGTGCAGGATCCATACATACGACACACTCATCAAGTAAGACCTTTGATTTCAACACTGTTTTATTATGTGTGGGTTTGTTTTTCCCTCTTTGCTTAAAATTGTGTTTGAGTTCATCCAGGAGGCTCAGTTGGTAGCACTGTTGCCTCGCAGCAAGAAGGTCGCCAGTTCGCGTCCTGGTGGGGGCATCTTTCTGCATGGAGTTTGCATGTTCTGTGGGTTCTCTCCAGGTTCTCCGGCTTCCTCCCACACAGTCCAAAAACATGTTGAGGTTAATTGGTGATTGTAAATTGTCTGTAGGTGTGAATGTGAGTGTGCTTGGTTGTCTGTCTCTAAGTGTAGCCCTGTGATAGACTGGT
>NW_007578856.1:53797-122750 GCF_000690725.1 Stegastes partitus
GTCAATGTGAGTGTGCTTGGTTGTCTGTCTCTAAGTGTAGCCCTGTGATAGACTGGTGACCTGTCCAGGGTGTCCCCTGCCTTCACCCTGAGTCAGCTTGGATAGGCTCCAGCCCCCCGTGACCCTAGTGAGGATTAAGCGGTGTATAGATGATGGATAGATGGATAATTATGTATATAATTAAACACCAACAATCGTGACATTTGCTATTGTGTCTCAAATGTCTCTGAACTCAATAACCTGTTTTTAAATTGACAAACTTGTCTTTAATCACTAGTAAATTATTTGATTAAATTTATTTATGAGATTTTACTGTCAAGTCAAGTTTGGTATAACACAAATGTCAAGTATACCCACACAATTAAAGAACATGTTTGTTTTGTGTTTGCTCATTTAAAAAAATATTTCAATGAGTAGTTTAAAACTTCCACATAAAACTGTACCAAACTTATATAAATGATCAAACTAACGCTTTGCCCTCTTCCTCTCCATCACAGTTGTATAACTTCTTGCGGTTCTGTGAGATGCTGCTAAAAGCCTCCTGCAAGGTGAAAATGATCCATCTCCTCACTTCACAGGATGAAGTAGGTTATTAAACTAATGAGGTCACACTGTGTAATGAATGCATAGCAGCCACAGTCGTCTCTTCTGTTCAGTTTGTGCTGTTGTTTCACTGCCACTCATCCCGTCCTTCAGGCCGACAGCAGCCAGCAGAGCAGCGCTCTGGCCGAGCTCAAAGAGAGTCTCAGTGCTCAGGGAGTCACTCTGGATCTGCAGTACTCCACCACTATCCATGACAGGGAGATCAGGTACAGCATCCAATTCTCCTCATTCATAGCAGCTACAGTGACAAAATATGAGGGATTTGAAACTATTTTTTTTAAATGTTGGCTTTATCTTTTGTAAGAAATCCCTCGTTTTAATATATAGCTGTCCTCAAATATATTCATACCCTTCCATTACAGAAAAGGTAAAATTCGCAATAGTGACTCAAATTACTAGAAATTGCAAAAAGTAATAATAAATTAAAAGAAAAAAAAAAGCTAAATTAGAATTTATTGAAATAAGACATTATTTTTGAATTGTGGTTGAAAAGAATAATAATAATTGAAAAAAAAAACCAGTCCTGGACAAATTAGAGCACTTTGCTCATAAGCAGTGGGCCAAAATAGCTGTCAACAGGTGCAGAAGTCTGATTGAGAGTTACAGAAAACACTTGATTGCAGTGATTGGCTCAAAGGGTTGTTCAACAAAATATTAGTTTATGGGTCCCATCATGCTTGTTTGCTTGTTTGCTTTTAAATATTTCTGTTGAACCACAATTCAAAAGCAGTGTCATGATTTTCATTACATTTTTCTTTATTATTACTTTTGTCAATTTCAGCTTAGTTCAGTGACAGCTGTTTTTTTTCCTTCTTTAATTGGAGGGTATGAGTACATTTGAGGACGATTGTGTAACGTTTATTTTGACATTGGCACTCATTTGTCCGTACCACGTGCAAGTTAACTAACCTCAATGTTATCTCTAGGTTTGACAATGGTTGGATCATAAAAATTGGAAGAGGGTTGGATTACTTCAAAAGACCAAAGGTGAGACTGCATTCTTCACAGTAACGTAATTAATATTCATCTTTCAACCGCAGTCGTTATCAGAGATACTGTGCTGACAATCTGTGAATCAGCAGGTTGTGTTCTGATTATCATTCTGTCCCACAGGGCCGATTCTCGGTTGGATATTGTGACTATGACCTCAGGCAGTGCCAAGAGACCTCCGTAGACATTTTCCACACCAAGCACACAAAAACCCTATAAGACTGTTGGAGCTATAATTATTACTGTCTTTTTTTTTTTTCTAACTTATGTGATCCGATTGACACATCTGTGTTGTCGCTGGATTTGCCTTCACATACAGGTGCATGGGATGGGATTTATAACAATTTCAATGTTTGCTTTTTGCTTCACTGATATGTCTTAAATTTCAGCTAATTGTATGATTAAATATTTTATATTGCTATGGTACATTTATAAGACATTCTATTTTATATGTCATTTATGCATTTCATTTTTTTGTTTTCTTGACGTTTAGGGGTTCTTTTCTAAAAATCCTCCTTTTTTCTCAAAATGTCTTCTGTAATTATGATGATCTCCAGAGAAGGAGCTTTTTAGGGTGATGTACCACCATCTGGTGGAAAAATGAATGAATTTTCTAAAAAAAATTACTTAAAATTTGCATTTATATCCTAAATGTTTGTTTTACTGTTTCATTTTCTCCTACCTTTTGAAATTAACTTACTGACTGTATTTTCAGTGCCTCTCATTTACAATTTATAATTCTAAATTAAATACAAAATAAAATACTACATCATACATTATTGAGTATATTATTAAGATAATTAGTAGTGCTGCTTTGCCTGGTGCACAGGAAATACAAATAGTAAAGCACAAAACCACAGGACGTTTAGTAGTCTCACAATATGGTAATTACAAAAACTATGTAAACAAAAAAAAGTGAGTGTAAACACTGAATATAAAGCTGACAGCAGAGATGAAGGGCTGTAGCAACAGGAATAGATTGCAGGTTACAAGTTCAACTGTCTAGTCTATAATAAGTAGCAATCTGAAATATGGTATTGCACAGTAGTAAATAGCACTAATAATAGATATTGCACACGAATCTATTTGTAATGTTATTTACTACTGTGCAGTAAATAACTGTGTGTTGCTGTTGATGAATGTTGTGAATGAATGGAAAGCCGCTGAACTGCTATTTAGGTTTGTTGCCTCAGGCCTCAGGCTACACAATCAAAGAAACCACACCTACATGTTTGCTTTTATATGTGTGTGCAATGAAAACTTAATTAAATGTACAAATGACCTATTTTTATATCAAAATAGAAATGGGTATACAGAAAAAAAATGATATCCTTTACTGAATGAGAAACACATTGTAAAGCACTTTGTAGAACCTTGCTCAGGCTTTATTAGTGTGGACCATTTAGCATTTGCTGTCTTTTATCCTACAGTACTGAATGTATATATATATATTTTTAATTAACACATTCAAGGCAATAGTAGAGTAAAAAACTGTGGGCTTTTGCAGTAGTTCTGTTTTTTTTTCTTCTGAAATTGCAGTTTCTAATTTACAATAGAATCTTAGTTTAGGTACATTCAACACCTGTTCCAGAGCTTTTAACGATATTAAACGGTCTTCATCAAGCCATCTTGGAGCAATAGATGTTCAAACTATTGTGAACACTAAACCAAAAAGAGAGGCTTTCTTGCTGATTTTCCAGATGGCAGGTTTAGTAGTTCAATCCATTTTAAGTGTGTATGTCCAGTGTATTTCAATTAATTTTGGCCCAAGTCCACTTTAAAAACCTTACTTTATGTATTATCCTATTACTTTCGTTCTATCTTTGCTGTTTTTGCAGCTGCTGCCTCCAAGCACACAGTTTTAAAAGGGTTGAACCTGCCTGGTCAGTTGGAAAGATGTAGTTTATATATTAACATAACATTCCTGGCTTTCATGAGAAGTCCACATTCACATCTAGTTAATGATTAATGTAAAAAAAAAAAAAAAAGTATTACGAAACAACAACAATACTTAACATAATTAGAAACTATAGATCTGTAGAAAATTATTGTAGTTTGGAAAAGTTAGTGTTTTAGACATCGGTCAATGTGTTAAATGTGTTGGGATAAATTCAATATGAGTCCAGTTAAAAATTTAGATTTGAAATATTACTTTATATATGTATAAGAAAAGAAAAACCTCATGGGAAAAATATTTCTCATACATTTTCAAGGCAAACTGCTTGAATGGGTGGCAACCCTCGTGAGTTCAAACAGCGCTGTGATCGGATTATCTATCGGCCTTAATCTCGATATGCACAGTCCTCATCTGGGCTCTGAGGGGAAGAAATTATAATCCATCAGGAAACCACATGAACCAGGAACGGGCATATACTGTAACAAACGTCAGCACCTTTGTTTTCATTCTGCTGAGAGGACAATAGCAGCAGTGCAGGCAGCAGAAAGTGGAGTGTAGTTCATTATGTCCAGACAGCTTCCTTATAGGACGACATATACGAGCTGTAATCACATTAAACATCATTATTGTAGGATGACATAAGTCCCCGTGCATATTGCCCTTTATGTGTAGATTACAGACAATAAATCCATGAATGAGGGAATTAAATAAAAACTACATCCCAGACTCTTATGTCACTGTGGTTTGTTGCATGTAATCCAGATGTCGCCGGCTGGATTTATGTTCTGGTGGAAGAGACGAGGATTTGTACGATGAGGAGCCTCATCAAAGAAGCTGCTCGGCTTCACATCCAGACATACGAATGTGGATGCAAAGGTTCGCTTTCCAGTTCCTGCCGCCCTCCCTCTTGCTGATTGTAGCCCAGTGGCCTAGATAGTGCTTCCATCTCTGAATACTACCGTGTGTGTGTGCGAATGTGAATGTGCGAGAAGTTGGATTTGAATGCTGCAACACTGAGAATATTACACAGATTATAAAATATGTGGTAGAAATCCTTTGCTCCAGTTAATGCATCAGTGTTAAAGTCATTTTTTATCACTCTAAGGCTATTTTGCAGTATTTTTTGACAGTGCAGACACATGGAAATGAGTAGCAAAGGTCCCTAAACTAGGTACATTGGTGTTACATGGTAAATATCTCAACAATGAGACCACTAGGATGCTAAACCAGAGATGTTTCACGCATTCAAAACTGACATGTGTGATGGATTTTGCCACACATCTTATTGTAAAGTGTTATAGAAGATTATTTTAGCTCCAATTTCTGCTACAGTTGGATTTGAACTCTGGATTCCACCAAGGCAGTGAGATGACTAGTTGGTATTTATTTTTATCTACCTTTCAAATACACACATATTAGATCTCACATATACATAGACTCCCCCCTGCGATCATCAGGGGGCACTGAGCAACCCGGTTGTAATGTGTAAACAGTTCCATGAGCCATAATTCCTGTATGCATGTCCTCTTTCCAACTGGAGCTTTATTTTTTTCCCTCTACTCTCATTTCTGGGCCTAAAATCAGGTTAGCGTTTTATAAGGAGCTTAGCGCAGAGGGCCACAGTGTGCCACTAATGTAATAGAGTATCTCCCTCCCTCTCCCTCTCTCCCTCTCTCTCCCTCTCTCACATTCTCATCTGTCCTCTTTTCTCTTTGTGCATTTGCTTACCCTGTCATGGACTGACCTTCTCTCTCTCTCTCTGTCTTTCTTTTCTTTTCTCCTTGCCTGTTTTTTTTTTTTTTTTTCTTTTCACATCCCTCGCTCCCTTCCCTCTGCATCTCCCTCCGTCTGCAGATGTGGACGACGTAAAGCCTGAGGTTTAAACATTTAGAGGCAGAGACACAGCTGAGACAAGACAACTCCGTGTAGAGAGGAGGACAAACAGGAGGGAGAGCAGCAGAGGTGCTGGCATTTGACGTTTGGTAAGGTCACTCGTGTTTTGTTTTGTTTTTTTTTCTTTTTGTACCGGACAGCGTGTGAATGTGTGAGTGTCTGACATTCCCTGTGAGAATGTCAGGTGAATTTTGTGCTGCAGTATGCAGCAGGGGAAGTTTGTGATTAAGCCTCTGTTGTGGATTATTATGGTGCTGTGAAATCTTACAAGGATCTCTCTGCAATGTCAATAATCCACCGGATTATCCTCTGTTTCTCTGGGGGGATATAGCTTGGCTCGGTGAATGGCAAAACTCTTTTAGTTTCATTCACCGTGGAGGTTATCGCACGAGCAAGTTGAAAATTATTCAAAGAGCAGGAGGGTCACATCTCGTGTAAGTCGAGCATGATGTCGCATACGACTTCGAGTGCTTATATCCTTTTCAGCAGGAGGAACTCAGTGATGTGGGAGGTGCAATGTGGACTTTGTATGTTTCTCCATAACCTCACATGTCCTGTCTTATCAGGCAGCCATGCAGGATCATGACAACAGTTCCTTGGCTACACAAGGAGAACTGTAGGAAGCACAGATTACGTATGTTTTAAATAGATTACGATCTCCAGTGCAGGGTAAAGAAAATGTAAAAGTTCGTAAAATGAAGTTAAAGAGCAGCCTGAACTGAATCTGGCATCCAGTAAAACATCAACCACACCTGGATGACTGACAGACAAGTGTTGCTTAAGTAAAGCTGCCTGTGAGCAAGAATTTAGCTTTTGCTTTGTTCACAAGTCATACATCACTCAGACTGTAGTGCTTTGTGACAGTGTGATATTCATGCATAGTCCGAGAAACATTAGAAATCCTGACACCTTCTTTCAAACCTGATTTATTTATTTTTTGCTTGAGAAAAATGCATTTTATTGTCTTTTGTACTACAGCCTTCATGGTGATCTTAAGGACAGAGTTTCCTCACACACCCCGCCTATTTACAGCAAAGGTTAGAACCGCTCCTGATAATGAACAGCAACAAACCTTTGAACCTTTGAAAGTCCATATGTTTCCCTGTAAGAGAAGAGAGAATTTACCACCGGATGGCACTTTAGATGCCCTCCACCATGTGACAACAGCCTCGAAAGACTGTGTGCTTGTGTGGCTTTTGTTGGCTTTTCATTCTTGTTGCCTTATATTAAACACTTTGCTCTCATCTGTTCTATGCGATCAGACTGATGGAGTCTTTCTCTGGAGACACAGAAGAAAACACAGAAGACATTCCAGGTGAGATTATATCTTGTGTAGTTTAAGATAAGAGCTCCAACCTAAAGCAAGCATTACGGGCTGTTTATTATCACTGATAAACTAGGATTTACAACGCCCACATCTGATATAATAATTAGATATATAGGCTGTAGAGAGGCGATTATGTCAGTTCTGCTCTTGTGTGTCTGTGAGCTGCTGTGACCAGGATCTTTTTCTGTCTCAATCTCCAGGACGTAAAAAGTCCAAGTTCAAGGCTCTGAAAACTCGCCTCTTTGGGAAAAGCAAAAGAGCAGGTGGAGAGGAAAACACCAAACTCAGCCAGTCAGTCAGTGACATTTCTGCTGGAAAGGGACTAGGATCGGATGAAGACTTGGTGTGAGTGTCTGCATGGCAGGAAATCTTTCTGACGGTTCATTTTAAGATGAATTTTCTTGTCCTGAGATTATAAATTTTTCTTATTTTTTTTCCTCAGATGCTCTCAGGGGATAATGGGGTCCCGAGCACTGTCCCATGAAAGCATCTTTCTGACTGGTCATGTCCTGACAGACGCTGAACCAGCCAGGGACTCATCCCAGCAGAATGTTCACAGCAAGATCAAAGCTCTGCAGGTAGAGCCTTTTTTATTCTGTAGGGAAGTAGAAATATAGGATAGTTTGGACTTTTTCTTGAGGAAACATGCTGTGCTCTGCTTTTGCAGACAAAGCTTCTGCAGCAGAAGCTGCATTTTGGGCCACCACCTGCAGTTCTGCCCATCAAGCGTCCAGAGGACCTGAGCAGTCATTCAGAGGACTGTCTTGACCACAGCCCTCCTGATGGCTCGAGAGAAGATGTCACATCCCAGGGAGCCCTCACCAAGGTGATTTATCTTGAGAAATATTGATACACAGCTAACTATCTGCTACAGTGATTACATTTGTGAATCTCAGGGTACAATTTTGCAATTTTGAATGCCGCTTCAGAGTGGTATCGTCAGTCAGATTCCTCTCAGACAGATACCCAGACTCAAAGCCAAAGCTGAAGCTTTTACTATAGCAGGGACAGAAAGTGAAGAGAAGGACAGACAGACCAACAACATGTGCACATTTGGCCTATGTTTTCCTGTCAGTGCAGTTCAGGTTTAGTACATGTTTGTGTCTTTGTGTAAATTGCTGAACCTTTTTGGGGGGTTAACTCTTTATATACAGCATAATAATCCCTAAAACAGCTAGGTTCTGAATTTTTTTGCAATTCTTTTTCAAATAGGAGTAATAGAGTGGTGAACATGCTGGGTACTATTTTGAGACAGATTAATACACAGTTAGAGCACTTGCTAGGATTTGTGGTGTATGTGGGACTGACTCAAAATAAACTACAGTGGCCATTTTTTACTCTAATGTAGGAATATGTCATTCAGTGCAATAGTGTGGCTCACTGATGCCTTTTTAATTACATTTGGAGAACAATGGAGGCCTGCGGCACTAAAGAATTAGCCTTTTGAGTCGGATTAATTCATTGTTTTCATCGAGTTTGTTGACCAATTGAAAAATGTTAGCTTTATCCTTTAAGATCATGCAAGTAGGAGAGGGTACTGAGGAATTAATACAATCCAGAGATGTTTAAATGATAAATGGGTTTTTAAAGACTTTTTTGTGGGGCTTTCTCTTCTATAAGAATTGTGTTGTTTTACTCATTTCAGACGACATCCCAGCCAGCCTCTTGCCCATTCTCCCCCTTCCCCAAATCTCTACCTACCAAATCTCTACCCCCAACTCCGTCCCATTCTTTTTCTCTTTTTGGCCCCACCATTTCTTCTTCTTCTACTGTCGAGTCTCCGTTAGACTTCAACACGCCAGCCCAGTTCACTCCCTGCTTGGATACTTCTGCAGCACGTCACCGGATGGCTGTCAAACCAAGAAACCAAAGGGCCAGCACGAAGAGGAAACTCACTGTAGTGAGTGGCCATACTTTTACCATTTGTAAAAATGAACAACATATTTTCTTCACTTTTCTACCCATGATGTCTCTTTCTTTGCAGACTCAGTCCCTGTCTCTTTCACACACCCTAAACAACGTCGACCACCTCAAATCTGTGGACGAACAAGAGCAGGAGCTGGATTCTCAAGAGGAAGTCACAGTCGAAACAGAACACACTACTGAATCTCAGCATCTTCCTTCCAAGTATGCAGAGGTGGCACCTGTCACATCAGAAGTGGCACCAATCCTATCAGAGGTGACATCAATCCTATCAGAGGTGGCACCGGTAACATCAGAAGTGGCACCAATCCCATCAGAGGTGACATCAATCCTATCAGAGGTGGCACCAATCCCATCAGAGGTGGCACCAGTCACGTCAGAGGTGGCACCAGTCACATCAGAGTTGGCATCAGTCGCATCAGGAGTGGCAGCAATCCCATCACAGTTGGCACCAGTCACACCAGACGCAGCACCCAAACCACCCAGTCTAAGTTTTCCCCATCAGGACCATCCTCTTCCTGGGATAGCGCCCTCTGTACTTCGAGTTAAACCTCGTAGGCCCCTGGATGCAATGTCCAGTAAACGGCCACACTCGTCCTACATAGAGTCAGAACTTAAGGGGAAACGAGAGGCGGATTTTGAGATACAATTGATGTCCCACGACAAGAGAAGCACACTAAACAAGGCTGGAGTGGCACAAGTTCCCCCTGACCCACTCTCCTCTACCTTCAACTCAATGGTGATGTTCAGGTCTTCCTCTGTTCGCCAGCAGGTTCAAGCTGAGGGCGACAGCACAAGAGGAATAAGGAGACCTGCCCCAGGATCTGGTTCTTTCCATCTGTCCATCAGCACTGCCAGAAACCAAGATGGAGAAAGACCCCGATCAGGCAGTTTTGTAGGAGTGCTGGAACAGACCGAAGCCAAACATAAGCCAGTTGGGGGAATTGAGGACAAAAGCGTGAGGGAAAAGGAGGAAATCAGAGGCTTACAGCCCAGAGGAGGCCCCTTTGGTGTGGGAAGACTTAGGCAAGAAGAACCCAGAAGTACAGTTTTTTCATGGGACAAAAGAGACAGCTTCAAAAAGGTAGAACCAGTGACACCATCTAAACGTGTACCTGCAGATACAGGGGCTGTCGAGAGAGAGGAGGTGGAAAGCAGCCAGGAGGAAGTGGAAGAGGCAGTGGAAGCAAAGGAGGTCCAGGAGGAAGAAGGAAAGACGGCGTTCGGCATCAAACTGCGCTCCACATCACAGTCAGTTAGATTGCGCTCGAATCCCATTTCCAACCATCATTCAAAGACTGTGCTGTGCGAGGACCAAAGTGAGAAACAAAAACAACAGGAAACAAGAGATTCTGCCAATTTCCTGATTGAAAAGCTGGCAGAAAACGTATCTTTTACACCAACCAACCTTGGAGAACCCAGACCAAGAGGTGAGTCTTAGATCTCCTAATATAACCATGTGGATGACATATGTGTTTTTTTTCCCACTGTATTATTTATTTGTATTGGTTTACTCATTGTCACTTGTGAACATGATTTTGTAAACGCAACTGCAAAATTAGACAAAGAATAAGCAAATTATAAAGGAAAGGAATGATGAGGTAATGTTTAAAAGGTATGCTATCTCTAAAATCTTCAAAATTACACCAATTATCAGATCAGATGGAATAAAAACAGAAAACATCTGTGAATTTTCAGATGGTCTTTGAACTACCCCGACACATAATAACAATGACACACATGCTCTCTCACACACTCACACACACTCTCACACTAAGACACTTTAGATTGACACTTGAAGTTCAGTTGTACATACTTTTTTCTCCTTTATATATGTATATATATATATATGTGTATATACATAGTTTTATATTTTTATCTACTGCATTCTTTGTGTGTCACTATCTTGTGCTGTTGCAATGCCCAAATTTCCCCTATAGGGATCAAAAAGGAATTACCTTATCTTATCTTACTCAAAAAAAAAAAAAAATTAAAATGGGGGAAAAAATCATCAAAATCGTTTTATTTTAGATGCTTCATTAAAAAAAACTCAGCAAAAATAAACATTTTACACTAAACATATTCTGCAAAAAACTAAAAAAAAATGCATTTTTTGTTTAAACCAAGAGGGCATTATTGACTTAGATGACAGTCACATGACAAAAATTCAGGTAGCTGAACTGGGCTGAACTGTGGGCTGTGTTTACAGAGAGCAGATAGAGGGCAAGGATAGAAACATTTAAAAAAAAATATTAGTAGTAAAATATCTAAAGCATGCAGAGTCCCCATTTTTACTAAGAGTATTAGTGACAACTGTAGGCACCTGGAAAAACTGTTGTGCATATTGATTCCAGGTTTTCTAAAATACACAATCAAGGAAATTCCACTTTTGTTTTTCTTTTGTCATTCTTTATAGGAGCTGTAACTGTAGTGTACTGCACAGAAGACAGTTTTGAGTTTTCTCTACCTCCAGCTACAGTTGTGCTGTTTCCATAGAGATGCAGAACTTTATATTGCAGTGAAAAATGAGCCCACTGAGAGAAAAAATGTGACAAAACATGCACAAAAAACATGCACAGAAAATCGAGATCTGAGAAGGACAACCAATAAGAACAAATTAAAGTCACAAAGTTATTAAGATGTGCGTATTATTGTTATTATTAACCGGTCTTTGTTTACTGTGAGACTTCAGTTGCCTGTAGAGTTAAATCTTGCACAGATGCATGCTGTTTTGTCTGTGGAACAAGATAAGTTTCATGTGGTAAATAATCACTCCAGTAAGATAAGATTTCAGTGATCACAGGGGAACTTTGTACTCATTAAAGCACCACCAAGGCTAACGTTAACAGTGCTGCCAACCATGTCTAACAGATTTGTGTCTCTCCTTAGATCCAACCCCATCTGGCCTCTCCCCTCCAGTGAAGCACAGTGCTCTATTTACCATCGACCCTCCCATCATGCCTACAGAAGTCCAGATGATTGCTTCCAACCCCAAAGAAGCAGAAACTGCACCCCAGGAGCCTGAGCCTGCCCCCCAGACAGCCGCATCCGAGGTGTCCTGGATGAGTCTGGCAATGGAAAAGACCAGAAGCCTCCAGCAGCTCTTTACTAGTAGATTCCCCAGAGATTTTACGGGCATGCAAACCGCAGCTCGACCACAAGCACAAGCGCAGCCAACAAATCAAACAGAGGCGGTGACTGGGGCACAAATACAAACTGTAAAGATACAGCCAAGTGTAACACAGTCAGAGGCTGAAAATCAACCATCAGCTGATACAGTGAAGGCAGAAGCAGTTTTAAGTCGGAGTCAAGCACAGACTGTGGGATCGTTACCTGTGGTACAGCAAAAGGTGTCAGTGACGTCTACTGCTACCTCTAAAGAACCCCAAAAACAAACCAGAGAAGACCAGCTGAGTACAACTCTGTCCCATCCCGTGTCTCATCCAGCTGTACACGCCACCTCATGGATAACTCAATCTCCAGTGCACTTCTCTTCACAAACAGATGCCACATCTCAGTTTGCACAAGGGAGCGCCTCACAGTCTTTTGCACAGTCTTACCTTTCCTCAAGCCAGCAGCAACCCTCCTGGAGCAACCGAAGTCCTGCTGCCCAGCTCAAATCCACAGCTGTACCTCTGGCATCAGTTGCAACCGTCTCTTCGGCTGCAACCCCTCCTTCAGTTTCTACCTTGGGAAGACAGGAAGGGGAAGCCACTGTCCAAAAAGACGCTCGGTCTCTTTCAGTCAGGCGAGCAGTTTGGAGTGGTTCCGTCAGCGACAGGGCCGTGTTTTTGGAGAAACGGGCAGAATGGAGCGCGCCGCCTGGACCCAAGGGGGTTTGTGGTACTTCTTCTGTAACTATCTTTCATATCATGAGAGGATATGTCCACTCAATACTCTCCAATAAGTCCAAACCTTTTTTCATGCTGAAGATGTGTTTTTAAAAAAGGTCAGCGGTTCAGTTCTCAAAAAAGTCCCTTCTTGAAACAGCCTCTGGTGAAAGTGGATTTATTTGGGATTTTTGTAACCACAGATTTGATGCTATAATAAGTTTGTACCACAGAAAACAAAGCGGAGTTCCATATTTATCATATGGAACATGTCTCAGAACAATTGAATGGCCCACTGATGTGTTCAAATAGGTTCTGGATGGCAGTAGAGGCCTTTGGCACAGATAAATAAGGCTTGTCTGGCTTTGCTAGTAGGATGAATTCATTATTTGTGGGCATTTATTAGTAATTGATGAAATGCAGAACATCACCAGATGTTTCCTTGTTTTTGCGCTGCTAAGCTATACTGGCTGTGTGCTCTAACACTTTATTTTTCTCAGGTGGAATTGAGGAAACCGCAAACAGATGTGCAGACATCAGATGAACCACCTGCTCTGGTAAAAACTGCATCTCTAAGCAGAGACACAATGCCAGAAGGAAGACAAGGGGTGAAACTCGCAGGTGTGTTGACACATAATCGGAATAATAAATCTGTAAAAATACTTCTTTGGTATTTTCTCATGCAGCAATGTGACACAGGGTTTTGTTTCTTTTTTTCAGAGTCAAGCCCCACTAAAGTTCTAGAAAGGCCTCTTGAGGAGAAATGGCAGCGGAAAAATGTGGCGGCATCTTCATTGCGGTCGTCGTCCCCCACACTGCCATCGGGGCTGCAGTCCATGTCGGACAGCGGACAGCCGTCCTGGATGGAACTGGCCAAGAGGAAGTCAATGGCCTGGAGTGACAAGACCATGGACTGAGAAGGAAAGCAGAGGGATGTACAGGGTGTGGAAACAAGAATGTGAACAGCCCTGCTCACAAATACGACCTTTATCAAGGTGCTGAGTGTTCGCTGAGGCTGTCAGAAAGATGTCGATTCAACTCTGTGGTAATTTTTAAATCTGTTTGTATTTAATTGTAAAAAAAAAAATTTGTTAATGTTTTATTAAGAGACAGGGAAGCGGAGCGACAGAGTATATAATGAAAGTTCCTTCAAATCCTTCCCCACCATAACCACTTTAAGATAAAGGTTGTTTATGAATAATGTCTAATGTGATTCAGCATTTCACTGCGGTTAAAAGTTTATGTCAATTAATAAAATTTCTACTGTTCAGTTTTATTGTTGCCAAGTACCTTAATGTGAGATGGGTGAGGAGAACATATTAAATGAATCAATATCGCAACAAATTAACTGTTGAAACTCCCCAAATACTGAATTATTATTCTCATTATTTTACTAATACAACAAATGAGGCAATAAAGAGACAAATTGTGGAATAAAAGAAAAAAATTACTTGAAATGTAACTTTTTTCTAGATTTTATTTAAATATTGTGGGTCATAAGTGAAGTGAGTGACTATCGTGAAGTGACTATCGTGTTATATTTACAGTATAATTGAGACAATAACAATCTTGTGTTGCTCACTGTGAGCAACAAGTTGAGAGTACAGTGAGAATTTGCATGCTTGATAAGATTTGCAGGCAACAACAAGAATGTTCCACTTGTGCCAGACAGAACATCAGCAGCAGGGTTTCTTTTAGTTCCAAAAAATATACTGCAAGTGTGAAACTGATGCAAACTGACTGGTGTTGTGGGAAAGACTGGTTGCACAACCCCGTCACACGTCTGATGGACAACTCTGGGCAGGCATCTGTGCCAGCTTTTCCCTTAATTCAGTAATCTAACAGTGTATCATGGGAAACTCATCTGTTCGCTAGCATGGCCTACACCTCCCAGGTCTGATGTTCACCTTGTCAGTATCACTGGAAATAAGGATAGGAACTTTTAATTAATTACCTGAAACGTTTGAGTGCTTTTTTTCAGAATGGGAAAAACACTGCAAAATATATTGATGACTCATTTCCATTTCGGTGCTTTAGTTTCCAGATCCTGCTCACTGGGACATTTGAATAAAATAGAGCCCTTATTAATGTTTCTGCACCTGTAGTTTAATACTACAGCAAATCTCCTATGTGAAAAAAACAATCACACAGGTGGTTTTTCTTTAATCACCTGGTTAAACCTCCTTGACTGAGATCTCTATTAGTCCGTTTCAGCCAGTGTTGCAATAACTGGGCAGACATGAGTGGTGAAAGGTTTTACTTTTCAGTATATTTACTTTGTGGGATATTCAAAGGCCTGAAGTGGCATAAGTGCTCGTATGTCATGAGTCAGAACAAATCAGTGTGTTTTTTGTTATCCCCTTAATTATCTAGTGACCTCTTAAACTTTATTTATTTAAATTAGGAACTTATCCTTCAGCCAACAACATAGCATCATATTTTATATGTTCATCAACTTCATTTGAAGAGGATTTATCTCCTTTTACACTGAACGAAAATATAAATGCCCAATGCAAATGGTCTTTTCTGAATTTAAGAAAAAGTAAAAAATCAAATTTCTATTGCTCTGGTTTGAATTGAGTTAAATTTAGCCAGTTGTGCACGGAAAGTTTATGAGCTGTAAAGCTGCTGACAAATTCTCAACCACTGAGTGCATCCACACCCTAGGTGTGGCTGTTAAAGACGAATGATCAGATAGCGTGACCAGTACACTGACACTCCTTCAACCACTGACTGTAAATGATCACCCTAAAATGTAACTTTGTTCAATTGACACAAAAAAGACGAGAACAAGCTATCAACACGCTGGATGCTGGTATGTCAGTTAGGGCACTATTTGTCATCTAAGAAATTGTTTCAGGCAACATGGTGCAACAGACAGTCTAGCACATAATGCTCTGCATGGATGTGTCTGACAACAGGATCCTGTCCACCAAAATGTCTGCCAACTTCTCAGTCCTTCAGAAAGAGTGGAACAACATTCTACAAGCAGCATCGACAACCCCGTTAACTTCATGCGTTGCTGATGTGTGATTTGTGACTGACTTGTGATTTCTGGTCTATGACTCCACTCTCAATCTGCCCATTATCATCTCCAACATGGTGCACGCGTTTGTGAAGTCCACTCTGTTGCAGAGATGCCATGTATTGAAACAACAAATCTTTATTTGTCTATTTTTAAACAAATGGATACAGTTGATTAAAATATCTCATGCTGAGTTCATATTTTTTCAGTATATTTAAAAGGTGTTGAGGAATACTTCAGATCAAATAATAACGTGTCCATAATATGAAAAATTTTTTTCGCAATGCCCGTAATAGTTTCAAAAAAATAATGCAAACAGAACTTCTTATAAAGGTGTTTAAGTAGGGAAGCCATGAAGCTTAGGCCCTGCTGATTCACTGTGTTCTGCAAAATGAGACTTTCCTGCAGGATCAACTCATATCACAATCTTATAGGAGTTTTTACACCTTGCAAGAATCCACCTGTAGTTACACCTGTGCAACATACCTACTTAATTGGTTTATGCAGAAACAAATTACTGGTGGACTTATTTGTAATGAAGCAACTACAGATACGGCATTTTAAAAATGTGAGTATGAAGTGTAATGTGCCGAGAGGTCTGTGTTAAAAATCTACCAAACTACTGAGGCGCACAAGCAGCATCTTTTCCAGAGCTCCTCTGCTGCAGTGCATTATGATGCTCAGAGTCCCTGTCAGCAGTTTTGCTTCATTTGGGGAAAAGCCTCAGCAGGCGGGTTATAAAACAACCTCCTGGTTGACCAGCAGGGGTCGCTGCACGCCCTACAGCAAAGTGTGCTCGTGTTATGAAAGCACCAACACGTGAGTTTGGGAAAACAAGAGCGATGAGGACGGCCTTTCTCTCAGTTCCATGACATGAAGCCCCACTACTTCCCCCTGGCACTGCTGGCCGCCCTGCTCGCTCTGTGCCGGGGCTACACCCTGAGGAGCTCCGTGTCCTGGGTGGTGTCCTCCAACGATGTGGTGGAGGACGCCGACCTGTCGGAGGAGGTGGCCCCGGCGCTGCTGGTGGACGGAGCGGGGCTGTGGAAACAGGCGTACCCGTCCTCAGACGTCCTCGGAGACGGAGTGGAGAGCCCCGGGGAGCTGGTGAAGCCCGAGAGCGACGGCGTGGCGCAGCTCTCCTCTCGGCTCTTCTCCTATCGGCTGGAGAAGGTGAAGAAGTCCGCGGGCAGCTCTCCTCCTCCTCACCAGGAGACCGCCAGGACCGCCAGATACATCGCCCACTACAGTGACTGGGGACACTTGGCCACCATTTCCACCCAAGACAAGGTGACACACACACACACACACACACACACACACACACACACACACACACACTAGTCCTGCTTTGGACATCCTTACTGTGCGTTGGTGCATCAATATATAATAGCAAGCCTCAAATGTCCTTATAATAAAACAATAACACACCACTCTTTCCACTATCAACATGACACATTAACCTGTATTTAAAGGTGGTGTTTTCAGGTATATATCTGATGATGCAAAGCCACCATGTGCCAGGCAACAAAACTTCCAAGAAAAACTTTCTGACAACTCATACATCTTGTTACACATGATAATAACTTGTGTGCACAAATCTTGCACATAAGTAGAAGTTTAACCAGGATTTGATACTCCGAGAGGTGATTCTGTGTTATGAGGAATCTTTTTTTACATTATATTTCTTACATTTCTATTGTTTTTTTGTTTGTTTTTTGCCAAGTACCTACCGTCAGATGGGTAAGAAAAAGATTAAAAAATATGCAACATGTTTCTTCATACCTGCTCAAAATTACTAGAAATGAGCTATCAAATTAGCTAGAACCACTTCAAATACTGAAAAAAAGACATCACTAAAACAACTTTTTAAATTATAAGTGTCAATGTGGAAAAGCACAAGGCCAAAAGTTCTCCTTTGATTGCCTTTTTTTGTTTGTTTTATCAGAAGTTAGTGCAGTTTTTGACTGTTTGCAGCTTTTCCCTCCATGCAGTAATCTTCCAGGGTCACAATATGGCCTCCACCCCCACCTGCACACCTCATCTTGACATATCAGTGTCACAGTAGACATAGATAGGAACTCATCCTTTGCTTAACCACCTAAACCCTTTATGCACCTTTTAACAGTGGAAAAAAACCAGAAAAAAATAATGATGGTTAGGTTTAATATTTGTACATTTTGCTGGTTACATACGTAGAATAATATTACATAGAATAAATTCGAGTGCAGGGCTTTTACCTGCAGCTGTGTTTTCTACATTGTGATCTTCTCTTTAAAGACCCCTCCAGTGAAAATCAAGTTTTTAAATGTGTAATTATGGTGTTATTTTTCTATGCTAGAAGACACATCATGAGCAAAATAAAATGCTGTGGCTCACTACCACAGCCTCGATGACACAGGTTTAGACAACCATAAAGCTACTTTTGAGTACTTTTTGAATAACAAAATAGTAATAAAAGGCTTCAGCAGTTCTGCAGAATCTTATGACTGACAGGGTGTAATAACCATAACGGTGGGAAATGAAAAATCACAGAAAGTGTAAATGAACAAACCGGTAGCTGAATAAAGACAATATAAAAACTATTCTGGTGAAGTGCATTCGGAGAACCCAGTCTTTTCTAAAATTGCAGCTACAGCCATTTTGCATGCTATGCCATAAAAGTGCACATCTTAAGATTGTTGGTTCGACTAAACAAGCTATTTGACTGCCAAAGTCAGCTTTGAAAATGTAATTGAAAAAGCATCAGATACTATAAATCCATAGTGGTTGCAGCTGTAAACCTCAGGTTGGTTTCATGTCATCCCTATGAATGCTACCTTTTATTGTTCAGAAGCACAGTAGCTCCTGAGTTTGTAACACAACACCAACGCTCCTCATCTCCAATACGTCTGGCTTTGAGAGAATTGCCAGTGTTTACATATATTGATTAAACCTAACCACAGAAACGATTTTAATACTCAGGTTGATTACTCTTCACCCCTTTGTCTAGTGTTGGCTTTCGTGTTCTGGACAACTCTGCTAACCTTGGAGTTGGGGATATTTGAATTGAATTATAGAAATACTGGGGTCAGTTTGCCTCTCCACTCCTATGTAAGTGTGAGAGGACTGAAACGTGTATTAATTTGGGGACTAGTCCATGTTTAACTTACAAAACAACAGGATGTTTATTACTTAAGCGGTTTCTTATGCAAATTGTCTTATTTTGTTTAGTTACGTATTAAAAATTGACAAATTTATGACACCAAGATCTAAAAAAACATTGTTATCCCTTTAAGAATTCACTATAGGGCAACTTATAAACAATATAAATAGCACTTCTGGCCCATATTCTCCCCATCAGTCCCTCTGAAATGCCCTGCATTCAGGTTACTATTGCGACTGAAACACACATGGTTCATCACTACAGCTGCCTCAGTGAGTTTTCTCTTAAACAAGATGTCTTTGGTAACATCCTGTTTTTCCTTTTCTCACAGATCAAAGGTCTCCCCTTTGGGAACATCTTCTCCGTCAGTGATGGGCCGCTGGACAACAGCACTGGAGTGATCTATTTTTATGTGACTCCGATGGACAACACTGTGTCGGACCTGAAAAGTAACCCCTATGCTTCTCTCACCTTCTCAGAGGCCGAGGGAGAATTCTGCCGGTAAATTCTTTTTTTTTCCTCGCTGTGCTGAAATACTACTCGTCCCCGAGGTTTGTTGTGTGGTATGTTGATAAAATCGACATTCTTTGACGATTAGAAAATGAAGCGCAAGCCTGAAACAATGAACGTCTGATTTAAAACAGAAGTCGTCTTCAACACACAGCCTCAAGATAAGGCAATTGAAGCCGGCCTCATGATAAGGATTTTATCATGTCCTCTCATCTGGAATTTTTTAACATAATAGACAAACACAAACCAGCTGACGTGCAGTAAGCCTGGGGCTTTTGGGGCTCCTGGGCAGTTGTTGGTCAAACCACAACTGAATTATGACTGCAAGTTTCTGGAAAGCGACAAAAAACTGTGGGTACTTTTCATTATGCTAACTTATGCTTCCTCACGCCCTGTCTCCTTCCGTGATCCGGTAATCGTTCCCCCTCTGCTATCAACGAGGATCTTCTTATTGCTTAAATCTACCTCAAGGATAGAGGAAGCTTCAGAAAGAGCTTAGAGCAAGAAAACACAGGAAGTCTTATGTAAAGTGGTATAATGCAATAAAGCTGCACCGTTGTGGATGTCGATTTGATCTGACAGGTGAGACAGCTGTGCAGGACGTAACAAGTAACTCCAGACTGATGCAGTGTAATGAAGGATTTCTATTTTGGCTCCATTCTTGTTTCTCTTCCTCACATCTCTTTCTTGCATTCTTGCTGAAAGGAGCTAAGATGCAACACGAATAAGGAAACCAATGTTAGCAAGAAGAAAAGCACCTCGTGTGTGTTGTACTAGTAGCATGTTCTACTGTGTTTCAAGGCAAATGGCGTATGATCCAGAGGATCCCAGATGTGCTCGACTCACACTAACAGGCAAGATGGTGGAGGTGGCGCCAGAGGAGCTCACGTTTGCAAAGGAAGCAATGTTCTCAAGGTAACTGAGATAATGGCAGCTGTGGTGTTGTCAGAATGCATGTTGGCTTACGAGGTGTGTCAGAAAAGTTCCAGGACTGGTGTCACAAAAGATATATTTCAAACCCAAACTACGAGTTTCCCCCTTCAGACGATCAACCACTACGTCTACAAAGAGATCCTGTGGTGTTTGCTTTGTTCAGTGCGTGAGAAGAGGCAAGAGTTGGGGCAGGACAAGTCGTGGCTGCTTCACCATGACAACTCGCCTGCTCACAACGCCCTGAGCATCCCACAGTTCCTGGCTGAGAAGAACATTGCGGTGCTGGAGCAACCTCCCTACTCACCCCACCTGGCTCCGTGGGATTTTTTTCCTCTTCCCCAAGCTCAAGGGGGTCATCAAGGGGACCCGTTTTGAAGACATGGACGACATCAGGATGGCTGTGACGACGGGGCTGCGGAGCATCCTGGAAGAATCCTTCCAGGAGTGCATGGGGGCGTGACAGAGAAGGCTGGGGAGTGTGTTAGACTCCAGGGGGATTACTTCAAAGGGGAAAACCTGGAGTTTTGGATTTGAAATCTATCTTTTGTGGCACCAGTCCTGGAACTTTTCTGACACACCTTGTATCTCAAATCTAAAAGTTAGGGAAGCAACATTTGGTGCATGACCCTTCACGTGTTCTGTTTTTCGTAGACATCCTGTGATGGCAAAGTGGCCAGTGGGACACAAGTGGTTCTTCATGAAGCTAGAGCTGATCCAGGTCTGGCTGCAGGACTGGGTCGGAGGAGTATCGCTTATTCCACTGGAGGACTACTTCAAAGCCACGCCTTTCTGAGAATCTCCCTCCTCCTGCATCATCATCCTGCAAATACAGAGCAGTTCAGCTGTCTGTGTTATCTGCGGCTATCACTCCGCTGGGGTGTGAGATTCTTACAGCAGTAATGTGCAAAGAATACTTCAGTTTTTAAAAAAAAGACTGTTACTCTCTTAATTAGTGAGGAGGATTGTTCTTCATGATAGCTCTTTTACTTTTCCTACACTTCGGCTTGTCACTCAAGATCAGTTAATCAGTTTTCTTTGCTTGACGTGTGAATGTATTTATAGCCATTGAAATAGTTAAACTGAATGATTACTTTCTGTGTCATTTCAATAAACACTGATTCATATTTTATGCTCTAAGATATGTGTGCCGTTTCAAAAATAAATGAGTATTAGCACACCCAATTCTTGAGCATAATTTTTGGAGTATAAATATTGAAAGGGAATTGTAATGTCAACACTCTTGACCTTGATTTTTTTTCACTTTGAGACGAAAATGTAAATGAAGATCATGTTTGTTGATTAAAGTTACATGACTCAGGTTATTAAAAGATATAAATCAGCACCATAGTAGCATCTATGAGTGGAAATCAGTCATTACACAGACTGTATGGTGTTGAAAGCAATCTCAGCTCAGGGTGTGTTTAATAGTGGTTCTAGAGCTTTTATCATGTCGCATTACTTTGATTAATAATTTTCTAACTTTAAATTTCCGTATTTTTCTGAGAACTTGAAGAACTCCATTTGTTTGATTAAGACCACATGATTGGAAGATCCAGAATATACAATGAAATGAGGCTGTTTTGTCAAGTGCTGGCA
This sequence comes from Stegastes partitus, assembly GCF_000690725.1. Taxonomy (NCBI): domain Eukaryota; kingdom Metazoa; phylum Chordata; class Actinopteri; family Pomacentridae; genus Stegastes; species Stegastes partitus. The sequence continues at coordinate 75,470 of NW_007578856.1, forward strand.
AAAACAAACTCTGATCCCAAATTAGTAATATGCTCTGATATTGTGTGTGTACAGCTGCTCAAATAAAGCATGATACCATATCTGCATATTGTATTTGGCCCATGACTTGAAAACACATTACAGTATAATGTATGCATGCAAAGTGCAAGACAGGCTCCAATGCAAAAGGATAATTAGTGACTCATTGGTTGCCAGAGTAATCCGGGATTCTTAGGAGTGTTTGGAGACTCTTGACATTTGATGTCACATGTGTGAACATGTTAAACCTTATCTCCAAATGTGAAGATGTTTCTGGAGTTTACAGCCTTATTATTTTCATGTTCTGTCACAAGGAAGCTCTTGCTGTTTGGACCGCTCTGACAGAACAGATTGTACAAATAACATCTATATTAAAGCTGTCGTTGAGGTCATACCCACTAGATGGTGGGCTTTCTACATGTAGAATAAAGAGCGGCTCAGAAGCAGAAGATATTCTGTTAGCTTCTGGTAATTTCACCTTGAAAGATGCCACTACCAATTCTGTGCTTCACAAGATTTCCAGCTTTAACTTTTTCATTTAATTTGGACCAGTGGATCTGGCAAGATGGGGAATTTAAAAGTTCTAAGAGTTGAGCTTTTGGTGAAAATGAACCTTGAATAATTTCAGTCTGTATCGCAACAGAAGACACTAAAGTGAAGCGATTAAAAGCAATAAATAGATAAAATAATTCTGTAATAATACTGATAATAACAATAAGAATAATAAATTGTATAAATAAAGTAATCTAAAAGCTTAGAAGGCTGTTCCAATCATGTGGAGATGCCTAACTGTTGTTCTGACTTTGGGTTTTATTAAAAGGACACTAAGTTTTCATAGGATAAAAGAAAATCCAATACATAAGTAGGATCAAGACCATTAGGAGCTTTATAACTAATGAAATGATCTGTTAATAACCAGAGGGCTATTCAGCGCAGAGACTTTGAAATTAGTGTAACGTGTGCTCTCGCTTCTGGTTTGATGCAGCACACGTGCAGCTGAGTTTTGAAGCAGCTGAAACTGAGATATGCTCTTGAGAAGTTGAGATAGCAAAGTATTACAACAGTCAGTCCTGTAGATAGCAAAAGGGTGCAGCAGGAGCTCTGCATTGCATTCTAGCCGTGTTCTTCAAATGATAAAATGCATTCTTGGTTATGTTTCAAATGCGAGGCTAAAAACTGAGCCTTGAGTCAAAGCTGACTCCAAGGTTCTTCACTTGTTAACATGGATTTAATGCCAGTCTTGTTGCTGTCACATTAGGTTAATAGTCAGCCTTCAGCAACACAATGAACAAGTGCCTCTGTCACATTCCAGAGTAAGGGGGATGGCATTAATGAGAGCGAAACTAATCTAACCACACCCAACCTGGTGAAATAAATGTGTTTTTCTGTTGTTTCTACAGTTCAAAGTTCAAAGCTTTACAGTGGTGAAACCTGTCTGTGGAGACGTTGACACTTGTGAGCTGTTTACACCTTCAGCAGAGTAGAAAGTTTCTTCAATGCCATTTCCAGGGAGTGGCTTACAAGCATTATTAATGAGATCACAACCAGTTTGGAGCTAATTGTGATGCAATATGTCAATATGTTGCTCCCCGGTCGCTGATTAAACCCCTAAAAAAGATCTCTATGCGTCAAAATGAGTTTTTTCACTCTTCACTTTTCACCGTTGCCTCAGCTCATCTACAACTTTGCTCAAACATTGTCAAACAACTCTTCACTACACAATGGCAAGCTGTAATTCCAGATAAATCCAGTCATACATGTTGGAACTAGAAGCATAATTCTGAAGAAGAATGATTCAGAAAAGGGTTCAGTTTACTGGATATGTAACCCAAGAAGTCTGACTCCATGTTTTTAAAGCTGTTATCACTACACTGCAGTTTTAATTTAGAAAAGCTCATCCATGGTGCTGAGTGCAAAGGTGACTTTGAACAAGCTAATAATGTTTGCCAATAATACATGGTTTAATGAGTAGTATGTGTTTATTACAAGGTTGGACCACTTCTGGTTTATTTCTTAATGAAAATTTTATGAGGATGGTTAGATATATGTTCAGAAAAAAGTAATAAAAATAAAAATAAACAACCGTGAGACTTACAATAAATGTTAAAGTATTTTTTACAATTATTTTGAGGAAAATTTGCCAAACCACAAAAAAGTTAAAGAACATTTCAATTGATTTCGATTGAATTTTAGATAATGGGGAAATAAGTATAGTTTTGCTGTTTCAATGTTTAAATAGCGAAAGTGTAGGTTAGACTGACTTTTTTAAATTTTTTATTTTAGATGAGCGTCGACTCAATATTGATTCAGTTATGGCTGAAAATCCGACATTTATGCAACAGCATGAGGAGCACATTACATTTGGTTGAGTAATTTAATGTTTATGCAAAGAAACAAAAAACCCAACTCTCCTATCCATAATTTGATACTTACAATACAATATATAAGTCTCATTGATTAGCCAAAGGTGATCGATCATTTCAACTTGCTACAATAACTGAATCCAGATTCCAGCTCTGAGTAGTGAACATCCAGTCTATACCTCCCCCACGGGCACATTTGCTGTATTTTGAAAGTCCCTGGCGGAGGACCGTTAGTACACCCTGGCTGACTTGACAGGTGGACGCTGCTAGTTAGTTTAAGGGTGACGGCTAGCTAATGCATAATGTTTGAAAACAGTCATGGGCTCTAATTCGTTTTCGGGCTTGTGTTAACGGAGGTGAACGGCCCGGCGTGTGAAACTACTCGGCCAACAGACGGCAGAAAGAGTCGCTGCTCTCCTCTCGGCAGTCCGTGGGGTTGACGAGCCCCGGCAAGAGTTTCAACTTAATGTTAGCTCGACGGCTAACTAGCTAACACGGTTTGTGTCGCAGTCAGCAGGTCGACCGGCTAGCACGGCAGGTACGAAAAAAAAACTTGAGAAGGCTCGACGAGTTAGCGACACCCCACCGGTGGTTTCTCTATTCATCTGTTGCCAGTTGGAAGTGGAATGAACGTGATTTGAGGCGTAGCCTTTTCGGACACCGTCAGAGAGCCAGCAGCCTATCCCGGAGGATCAGCCACTTGAAATGCCTTCTACTCGTAACTTGTAGCTAACGACTGGCTGTACAACGTTACAATGGGTTGTATCGGCAGCTAGCTTGCTCCGCGTTAGCCGACCATGTAAGCTGTGCTTGTCACGAAAACGACTTGTGACTTGATCGCGGTAGGACGGTAACAGCAGCGGGAGGCACCTCCGACGAGAAAAAGACGCACCGAGACTCCGTGCTGTCTCTTCCCTCTCCCCCCTCCTCCTCCTTCTCTCTCTCAGCGCACCAGTCCGGCTAAACTGGAGCGTTTTACCGTTTGACGCGCCCATATGCCTGCGCCTACGCCCGTCTCACCATCCTGAAGCCAGAGAGAGACGGAGGGAGGGAGGCAACGGCAGCTCCGGGGTCCCCGACACTCAGCCGAGGAGAGGCATCGCTGAAATGAGATGAGGCTCAGAAATGGAACTGTGGCCACTGCGATTATTTTCTTCACGTCTTTCCTCAGCCTCTCCTGGTACACAGCATGGCAGAATGGCAAAGGTAAGGTCCCTGTCATCTCGGTTACTACACAAATATAAGGTGTTGTTTTTTTGTTTTTTTGGAGGGGAGGGGGGGTTGGTTTTCCAGTCAGGGCCTGGTGAACTAACTGGCAGACATGGAGCTGACGTGTGACCAGTCAGAGAGCAGGTGTTGCTGTTCACCTCGGACCCATTCACTTTGTATTCAGTGGATTGCCATGAACAGGAAACGTTACCAGTTGTGTCATGTGCTTTGAGCTCACTATTCCCACTGTAACGTAAGAGCATAGCAAACCTGTAACCAGTCCTCATCTCCTCTCATCCCTATCAGTTTGCAGCACCAGGTGGAAGAGTTGCAACACTTCTGCATAATTACACTCCTCAGTTGGGTTTTGCTCCCTGCATAAACATTACGGTCTTTCATCTGAGCATTAACTGCAGTTTTTTCTTTTTACATGTCCTGTCAAACATCTGGGCTCAGGCTTATTACACAAGTGTGTTTGTGTTTTAGTTGTGCCTAGGGCTGAGTGCCTACAACGCCAGGGCTAACCCAGTCCGCGTGGGCAGGTTTATGGGTCTTTGTGACCTGTTATCAGCAGAGTGTAAATAATTGCAGCCTTTAGATAAATTCCAAGCCAAGGCTTCATGTTGGGAATACTGTGGAGCTTATCAGCTTGATGAAATATTTTCCTTTAAATGGAGTCCAGTGAGTGACAACACAAGAGCAGGCTGCAGGCTGGTCGACTGGTGAGATGAGAGTGTGTGTGATAAGGAAAGGCCCATAGAGATTGTGCCCTCATTTTTGCGGCACCTGTTGATACAATGCAGTAATCCAATCAAGATTGCTGATAGCAGACCCTTCTGTTTAATCTGACATAAATGTCACAAGGTATAGTGATGATCACAGTGGCAGCTGTCCAGTGTTTAATCTAACATTTATGTCAGATTAAACACAAGGTTATTGATAGCAGACCCTTGAGTTGAATCTCACATAAATGTCACAAAGTACAATGATGATCACAATGGTTGCTGGTCTTTTATAAGGTGGAAACAAGTATGTTTTTATCTTTACGTCTTAGTTGTTTGTGAAGTTTATCATATGGTTAAATGTACAATTTTTGAACCGATGAAATTTGCAGTGAAATACTTTCGTTTCCCCTGACCATTTAGGCAAAAATATGAAAGTGAATGTGGGCTTTTAACTCTTGATTTTTACATTGGATTCAGAGGATGTCTCTGTCCAAAACTCTTAAGCAACAGGAATTCCCAAGGATGCTCAATAGTCCATTTTTACAGCAGTTATTTTGACTGCAGTGAGCACCGGTGTCACTAATAACATTGACCATTTATTTTTTGTATTTAAGTTAGCTTTAAAGATGTGACAGAAAGCCATTGTCACAAACAACCTGGAACTGAGACAGAAACTGAAGTCATCATTATTATTTTTACCTGTGGTTTTCTAATAGTCATGTGAAAATGTCTTCAGTCAGAAAGGCCTACGAGCAAAGTGGCACTAATGCTGCTATTTAAAGATGAATGCACTGGACTGTATGATGGCAGCACACTGCAGCTTAAAGGTTCCCTGTGGAGTGTTTGACCTCTACTCGGGCTATTGAAACTGGCTTTTGTTTTTGTGAGTGGTTCCCATTTTGTTTGTCACGTGCACAAGGATGTGCATGCTCACATGCCAGGCCACTGACAGACAGTTGACGAGATACAGTCGTACCAATGGTGTCGTACTAATCCAGTGGCGGGAACATGCCAAAACATACAGTCATGTGCCAGCAAAGAAAGATAAAGAAGACTACAGACTGGTTAACTTGGGTGTAATATTTTTTAAAATACTTAAAATCTGTTGTATGGGCATGGAAATGCACCTGGGATGTTTTTACTCCGGGGTATCCACAATGCATTTTAGGAGGCTAAAAACTGATGAACATTCAGACAGTGAGCAGAGGAATAACTATAGCAGCCTCAACTCTACAACAGACTGCAATTTTTTGTATTCGATTCGTGTATATGCAGTTTCTGTTTATCTTTCAAGTTTCTCTATGTCTTATTGGCAAATTTCCCCAACATGATTGTTAATTTGATGTTGTTTTGCTTATGTCCAGCATTTCTTTCCTAATTACTACCTTTGCATTTATTGTGTTTAGGTTTGATATACTTGTCTACAAGCTGCTGTGCATTGAGAAACACAGTATTTAAAGAAAATCGTGTTTGTTTGATCACAAGTTCATCTCAGTTCGGACAAATATTCATGTTCTCGGGTTAAACGGGGATATTAGCAGTAATGAAGAGCTATTTTTGGCCCTGTAGGTAAAGTTGTTCCATAAATTCTGTGCATTCAAATAGCTGTGATTCTTGGATGGAAATGTATGTTCTCTGTACATATCTTTGGGTTGTTTTCTCTCTTTTTGTGACAGAGCTCAAATGTGACGGTATCCTAGCTGGGTAGAGGGACAAATATAAAGACATGCTCATGAAATGTCATAAATAAAAAAGATATACAGACATTCTTGCCGAAAATGATTCTGCCACTCCAAGATTCCTGAAGCTGACTATATATTATTTATCAGTTGTCTCCCCAGTTTGTGTCTCAGCATATTAATCCCAGCGCACATCAAACTCTGATTAGTGTGTGGCCTTTAGTTGTTCGCCGTACCTGCATCAACAACATCACAAGCTTTATTTATGTACTTTACATAGCATTGCACTGGCTACCTGCCTCTCTGTGTCTGTGTTGTTTTTTTTTTTGTCTTAACATGCGATTTTATAATACAGGTTTGTCTTTCTTTTTTTAAAACCTATGAGTCTCTTTTATGTCCCGTATCATTTCTCCCTGCAGTTATAGATGGCTCCTTCTGTTGACTCTGCCCAGCGTGGGTGTTTAGAGTGTACTTGGCCTCCGGCATTGAGTCATTTTGAAAATGCAAATTTTCAAAGCCCGTTTTGCTATTTGTACACGGGAAACATATTTGTATTAAGGCTCAGGACTGTGTTGTATAATTCAATTACTGCAGCCTAAGGACATATGTAGTTGTTTTGTTTTGGGGGGCTACTGGGCTGGAGAGGTAATCTTGGGTGAAGTTCTGATCTTCATTTTTTTTTTTCTCTCTCTCTTTTTTGCCGAACCCTTTGGTTCTGACGGCTCGTTCTGTTCCTGGTCACTTGACTGCTGTGAATGAAGGCTGTGCCAGTCAGCTGTCCAAACACTCCATGTTGAATGACTCTCTAGAATGTGTACTTCTCTGTCAGAGTCTCCTCCATCCCCTAGTGAGAGACTGCTCTCTGGTATCTCTGTGGCTACATCTCAAGTAGACCATAACATGTTAACGCCTGATAAATATGAATAATAATGGTAGAGCTTGAGATGGAAGAAAAAGGTGGATGTAGTAATATAGTGGGACACTTTCTTCAGTGAGATATGTTATTTATACACTGGCAACAAGTCTCCATGTGTTTTGAATGCATTGGATATCGAAATGCATTTCCTAACAGTGAGATTGTTGCCAATTAGGTTCAGCAGAGTGTTGCAGCTTGAAGACCTCTCTTGTTTTTTGCTTATCACATTAATACCAGCGTAGCAAGTAGAAGGAAAATGTACTTGCGTCGCTTACTTAAAACTGATGAGGCAGTCGCAGCCAAGAAGAGAAAGTGTCTATTACATTTCACAGCAACAATCAAATCAAAGTTGGCAAAGATTACGTAATCTACTATCTATGCACTCTGTCCTGATGATGGAGTGCACGCACATTAGCTGCCTTGTTTGTTGTCAACCTTATGTGTTGGAAAATAGCACCATAGTCACATTGTGCCAACACGTGTTGCTTTCAATTTTCCATTAAACCCTTTTTAAAATAAATAGATAAATAAATAAAAAAAAAATTCTTGGGTTTTTGTTAGTCAGTTAGGCTTTTTGTTCAGGAAGTCTCATTGTGATCGAAATCTCTTGTAAAGGAAGTCTCTGTAGAGCAATCTACAGATTACCACCAACAATGAAAGTCAACCACACAAAGCAGTTGTCAGATAGACAGACACTAATTTAAACTGTCACAAATATTAAAATATCAGCATGTAGATCTTTTAGATACTGCTGAGGAACTAGCGTCTCTAGCTTCTGTTTGTTTTCATTTCAGTGCTTCGGTGGAGCAACCTTTGCCAGTTTTGAGCTGGTATGAGAAACCTTTGCAGCCAGTGTAAACTTTGATTTCAAGCCTGATAATTACGGTTGTTTTCATTGGGCCTGACGAAGGTTGTTAAGTGTCTTGTCAGCTTTCACTGCAATGGAATGAAACCAGAGGTAAGTTGATGCTTTGCAGATATGCATGTTAACCATCCAACTCTTTTCATAAAACAGTCTTGAAGTGTGACTGATGTCTAGAGTAATGGATCGAGCTGCTCCGCGGAAAATGTTACTGAGTAGTTTAAAGATAGTGGCAGCAGCATGAGCATAGTGTGATTGTTTTTTTCTGTTCGTAAAGGAGAAATTGTGCTCTAGTATGAAAGTCCAGTGTACATGTCTAGTTTAATTTGTAGAAATGACGTGGAGATGTTTTAGGAATGATATTCATTGTTTGATACCGTTATTTCTGTCAGCACCATATTAAGACTTCCTCTGTGATTTCCAGCCTAAGACTGAGACAACTCTAAGGTGCTCACGGCTTCAGCAGATTTGTTCAGTTAACAATTAAAAAGCACAGAACATTCTTCCTTCTTGCAAATGTGGCTTCCCCCCTCGGTTTACTTGAGCCTATACCTTTTCCTTCCTCTGTGTTTAAAGGCATGGCTTTCTTCCATCATCACATCACTCCAAAAACAATAGGGCCAAAAATAGCTCATGTTATTGCAGTAAAGGAGGCAAATGAGCAGGCTCATACTGTAAGGTAGGCTAGAGTTCATTAGTTAGAACGGGAGAGGATGTGGCTTGCACTTTGTGTGTTTTTTTTTTTTTTTTTTTCAGTTGTAGTATCTGGCTGTGTGTGTGTGCATACATTCAGCTTGTGTGAGGTAGGGCAGTTTGCCAGGCAAATCCTAAGTGGCCTGGAAGGAAGAAGAGAGTAGAAAGACCAAATCTTACAAGAGAGAGAAGGAGAAGAGCCTGAGGTGGGCTGTAAGACGGAGGGAAAGAACGAGAATGCTGACGAGGCACTGAAACCGTGTGATACTTCTTTTTTTTTTTTTGATGTGTTTTGTATCCTGCAGTCACACACACACACACACACACACACACACACACACACATACATACATACACATATCCACCTCCCTTTATCCCAGATAGTACCCACTCTGTTGAAACAGACATCTTCCGCTGTTAATAAGTTAACAATCATTGTTGTTTCCCTCCTCGTGCTTCTGTTCACTTCCTTTGTCCCACAAAGCTCGCCATTCATTCATACATGTTCCTCATTTGCCTCTGGACTGAATTCCCAGACTGCAACACAATTTGTCCTCAGTGTCTGAGGAGAAAAGAGATGATCATTGTTGGACTCTTAAGTGTTCTCTATTGAATAATCTGTGGCCTAAGCTTGCTGTATATCCTGGGATGTGTCTGTACATGTCGGTGTGTCAGCGGTTATGAAGACCTGCTAACATCAGGACACTGCACTCAAGGTGGTGACCTTTTTAAAAGAGTAGTTTACAAGTTAGAAGCCACATACAGGAGGGCTGAAAAAATCAGAACGTGATTGTTTTGACAGACAATGATAAATATTCACTTTTATCATCAAAAAATAGGGTCGAGTGAATTTTGCTGCTATCTATATGAAGTAAGCTTGTTCCCATTTGTCTAGAGAATAGGTTTCTGGTATTTGTTGGTCTGTTGTGACAAATTTTACCTTTTACAACTAATTACAGTCTCTGCAATTTCGATATTGCACTTTGTTTTTTATAGATTAGTTGCTTAGCCCTAACATATACCTACCAGGAATTATGGGGTTCACGTACACTCTTTTTGGTGTAAGGGCAGGTTTCTTATAGATAATATGCAGCACAATGCATTGAATTTTTTTCACATAACTACATCAATATATTATTATTCTATAATCATTATGTATTAATTAATGTAATAACTTTTTAAATGATTAATTTATTAATTGTTCTGCATACAACACCATTCTAGTGTAAAGTGGCGATTATAATTTATTTATAATGAATGAATAATTTTTCAACTTTTAGAATGCTGAGCACAAAAATATTCAGGTTACTATCTTATAGACCAGAAATGGCATTAAAGTTAAATTTAAAAGATTTAAGAAGCAACAACCAGTTTCTCATTTTTGCTTGTAAAATGTCCGTCTTGATTAAATAGCAGATTATTCTCTGTCTGTCAACTAATCAGTGAATCAACAAATCCATCAGCCCTAAAAATAGTTTAATGGACTCTAAGCTCTGGGTCCCACTGGATATCATTAAACAATTGATTGGGGACATCGCTGAAAGTGAAGTTTCCAAAAAAGAGTGCTATCCCTGGCTGATTGTAGCCTTACAGCAGCCAAGTGGAGCCAGAGGAGTGGAAGTAAGCCAAGCAGGGCCATGCTTTCAGCTCGGTGCTGTCAGGCAGCACGCTCTGCCACAAAGAGACACGGCCGGCTGCAGGAGCTTATCATGACTTACAGCACAGCAGAGGAAGAACAGTGGGTGGAGGTCAGGAGAAACAATGAGCCCATGGTGAGGAAGCAAAATTAAGAATCTGGGTTTGGAAAGTTGCCAAGGGGGCAAATATTAGTCAGGATTTTTCTGATACTTCCTCACTTCTTGACCCCACACCCTTTTTTTTTTCTCCCTTAAAGTAAAGTGAAATGGCTGTGGCGTGCTTCAAAGAAAAAGGGACAGAATGGGATAAAGGTGTGCATTTTCTCTGTCTGCAAACTACATGGAACCGTTCAGGGAATATCACTTGCCTACTCATGGATCGACTTGCACTTCTTGTCAGGAAAATACCACCAAAAATCAATACTACTACTCTGTGCGTGTGCAATATTATTTATGTGTGTTGGTGTGCTTGTTTTTCTGTGTTAAGAGAAGTGTTGCAGGATGTGGACCTAGTGAAACCGTGCAGCAAAAAACCTGGTCTTAACTAATATCATTTTAAAATGATTAAAATGAGCTTATCTGTACTTCCTCTGATGGGTATGGAAATGCCCTACAGATGATCCTTCATACGAATGTGGTCGAAAAGAGCTAAACTCTGAGTCGTACTGTGTCTGTTTCAGGCCATGAGGCATTTTTCCATTAATGCTGGAATATCTATCAACTTTTACATCTGCTTGCTAAACACCACCATGTTCTCTGCTCTGTTTGAGAGCCTGGTTAAATGCTTTGTGTTGCACAAAGCAGCTGCAGTGTAGAATCACATGGCCAGCAGCTGCACCACTTGAGGGTCTTCATACATGCATAATGAATGTGGACATGCTTTTCAGCAACACAGACAAGTTTTAAGGACTGTTCAGTTTGGTAGGGCTGCCGGTTGTATGGCAAAATATGAATAAAAGCTAAAGTGCTTTTGAGGTAAATTAGTGGCAGTGCAGAGATTGAAAACTGGCCTCTAGTATGCTGCTCCTGGTTTTGTGGCTCATTTCTACAGTTGGATACTGCTTCTTTTGGAAAATATGTTGCTTATTATCCACCAAATATCCGGGTTACTCAGGATGTTTTATCGCTGATCAGTTATTAAGAGTCATAATGAGTCTCCTTTTGTAGGAAGTGGTTCCCAGTGAGTGATTGCACATCATTAACAGGGACATTGTTTTTGAAAAGTTACATTTTTGTAAAGTTCTTCAAATGTGTTTTTTTTTCATTGAGAACCTCACAAAAAGGTGAAATTTATGTCTACTGTTTTGGGAAGACCTTAAGATCCTAAAGAGAGATATCTCTAAATACAGCAGACGAAACTAAATCCATGAATATTTTGTGTGTGTGTGTCTGTGTGTGTGCGTGTGCGTGCATGTGTGTGTAATTGAGTTAAATGACCCCTTAAACACAATTTCCTCTTAACAGCTGTTGTAGAGTCATCTGCACCTCTAGTAAAAATTTCGCTGAGCTTGTATTTCAAGCACAATGAATCACTACTTTTTCACAAAATAGGTATTTAACCGATTCATTTTCCAGTTTACAAGAACGGCTTGTTTGCCAGCACACACCGCACGTCGCCATTTCCTAATTACTTGTTTTCGATGTCATTTGGGATAGATTGATTGTTAAATTGGGCGGTTGTGTATTTCAGAGGGAAAATGTGCTGCAAAAGCGAAATTCAGCTGTAACAGGGACATCTGCATATTATGTACTGGAACTCTCACTCATGCAGACATAAACTGCACAAGTCCCTCATCAGCACTCATGAACTCGCAGTCAGCAGCATGCATCAGCAAGGGAGGAGGAGGTCAAGGACAAGATCAGTGTGAGGGCTTTTGATGAGCTGATGGATTGACTGATAAAACTCTTAACACTCTGGTGAGTTCAAGGCTGGATTTTTTTTGTAAAGTATTTCTCGGCATTAAGATTATCCTCGCCCTCACTTAAACTTTGAAATTCATTCAGATTTTAGATTCAGAGGCCTGCGCAGCCAAGCTCAGGCTGTCAGCATCTCTCTCTCTCTCTCTCTCTCTCTCTCGCAAGTCAGTCCTCGGATGCTTAAATTACTGAAACTGATGTCAAGGTGAGCACAGTGTCATAACAAGCACAACAACTATCATGTAACTATGAATTACTAAGTGCCTCTAAACATTGTGTAGAAAAGAGAGCTCTGAGTGTTCAAATGAGAGACGTTATGAACGACGTGTTTTGCAAAACAGCTCATTTAGGATACATTAATGACAGAGCCTATACCAGGTCATCAAATCAAATCATGTTTAATTATATAGCATGTTTTACAACAGTCTGAATTGAAAGTGCTGTACATATTATATGGCAGCCAGCTATGAAATATGTGCAAAGAGGAAGACCGGATGCATAATTGCAAAATCCATCAATGCATACATGCTTGTACACTTGTTCTTGAAAGCCATGTTTCTCTTTCCTGGAAAAAGCAATTTTACAGAAGTGTTTGACGTTTACAGGAATTTGAAAAAAATGCACATGAGCAAAAAAAGAGATGGAAAACATATTTAGCCACTCAAAACTGAAGACGCCTCTTGGGTGAAAGGTGAAAAAAGCAAAAAGAGAAGTCCAGTTGTCGTCTACTAAAGCTCTTAGGATTAGCTTGACCTGGATGACTGAGAATCCACACACACATTAAACATATTAAGACATGTCAGTTTCTTGCAGTGTCTTCAGGCACTTGTGTTGTCAGTTGAAACATCAGCTTAAAAGAGTTACAGTTTTAACATACAAGCTTCCAGTTTTCATCTACGTCAGTGTTAAGGCTGGAGCCACTTAGATATATCTGCTGTAAATGTATTAGCTATGAAGTTGCAGTACAAGACGAACTGCTAAACACGAAGGAGATTCTTCTTTTTTTAAATCAAATATGTCCAAATGGGGCTGCAAGGTGGAGTGATGGTTAGCACTGTTGCCTCACAGCAAGGTCGCCGGATTGCGTCCCAGTGAGGACACCCAGGATCTTTCTGCGTGGAGTTTGCATGTTCTCCCCGTGCAGCGTGGGTTCTCTCCGGGTTCTCCGGCTTCCTCCCACAAGGTCCAAAAACATGTTGAGGTTAATTGGTGATTCTAAATTGTCCGTAAGTGTGAATGTGAGTGTGCTTGGTTGTCTGTCTCTTAAGTGTAGCCCTGTGATAGACTGGTGACCTGTCCAGGGTGTCCCCTGCCTTCACCCTAAATCAGCTGGGATAGGCTCCAGCCCTCCACGACCCTAGTGAGGACTGAGCGGTGTATAGATAATGGGTGGGATGGATAGATATGTCCAAATGGATTGTTTTTGGAATAGAGTCATGACTTCTGATTTCAATGTTTTTTTTGTGTTAAACTAATGCTAATCAAAACGTTTTTTCTTTAGCTGTTTGGTGAGTTAATCTGCAGAATGGAAGGATGGCAGATCAAATTAAAGCATCTCTAGCAATATAAGAGTTAACACACCAACTTCAAATTTGCTAAATGTAACATTTTATTAGCACAATATTCACATGTTTGTGTGTGTGCCCTTTTTGTTTTTTTAGTGAATGTGAGGCCTGAATCTGTTTGTTATAAAGCCTAATTGTTGAGTGTATTGGTTTGGCATGTATCCACCCCCTCATTCCTCCTACATATCCCATTAATAAATAAAATAAACTATACAATAGAATCGAGGATGACACACGAGGACAAAATATCTCAGGAGGGGGATGGCTGTGAAAACCAGGAGAACAAAGTGTATGCAAAGATAAAAGTGGAAACGGTGTAGAGGACTGGGCCACTAAAAATACTGAAATATGAAAAACGGTGTGAAATGAGGAGGAAGGAGCGAGCCAATGTTAAGAAAAGAGGTTCGATGCAAACAGAAAGGAGAGGAGACATCGTCAGGCTCAGAGGCAGAGCGTAACCACTTAGCCCTTCCCCCGCTACTCATGGTTCTAGAGAGCAGAGAACAATAATGAGATTTATAGATGTACTCCAGACCTCAGGTAGGTGTAATTGTTTAATGCATTTTTCAGTTTCATTTAGTCATCTAGAGGCTGTCAAGTAGGTTCACCGCTCACTAAGGTGGTAACAGCAGACGACGAGCATTCGTTCTGCACCGTTCAGTATGCGATGCTCGTTTCGGTGTGACATGTTGGCCGTTTGGGATACCCTGTAAACTGGTTACTGTCAGACTTCTGTGTATATTGACAAACTTGCACTTCCATGTTGAATATTCAGCTTCACTTGGAGCGTTTTGGCAGCGCACCAGCTGGGCAAATACTAATTTTAATTTCCCCTTGAATTTGACAGTGATACCACCTGATTTACCTGTTTTGTTTCTTAGCTTGAGTGGCATGTTTATAGTAAGTCAAGGCCAATTCTTTAACAGTAATGGGAGTGACTCTTTCCTGAAATGCCAGGAGACTTGTGTAAATCCTGCCCAGCATACTTGAGCATTGACACATGTTCCTGGTACTGCACTTCCATGAAAGTGATTGTGACATTACTTGCCACACACGAAAACACCTACAGTTTAGCCACCTACTGCATGGGAAACGCATGATGAAATAGAAACCGTATCTGCGTCTAGTTTCTGTTCCTGCGGTGCTCAATGTGTGTCCTTTTCTTTGCACTGTGGGATTACAGGTGGGGTTTCATCTCAGCAGTCCTGGAGTCCTACAATCAAAGGGCTGATGTGAAGATGAAAGTCTTGTTTCAGTTTTGAAGCTGCCCTTTTCATGAGGTTTGGGCCAAATGACAGCACCTGTCTGTGTGTCTTAGAGATCAACATTCAGGAGGAACAACATAGATCCTGTGCAAAAAAAAAGCAGCCGGGGCAGAGTGGACGGACAATAGCTCAGTCAGAGCGAGTGATGGAGAGGGAAAGATAAAGGGAGTCTGGGTTTTGTAGTAGTGAAGGGCTCCGTGAAAGGGCACAATAAATCTACCAGAAGAGGAAGATCAGAGACCGGCCAAACCCACACCCCACCGAACACACATACATGCTTGAGATGTTTTTTTTTCTAGTCTCCCTGTAAGCTCATAAATTTTGGAACAAAGTCAAGTCTTTGCTGCTAATACTGAGACTGAAGCTTGCAGTGTACACTCCATCCTAATACTGATTATTTGAATACATTTTTAACAGAGCATTTTCACCAATCAGTCACAACATTAAACCACCTTTCTAATGTTTTTGTAGCTCTGTCTTGTGCCACCAGAACAGCCCTGTCAGGGCACGGACTTGGGGCCTCTGGGAGTGTTAGGGGTGTTAGCAGTGGATCCTTCGGGTCCTTTGGGTTGCATGGTGAAGCCTCCTTGAATTGGGCTTGTTTGGACTCGTCCTGAGGGTGCTATATGAGATTGGTATCTTGGGAGTCGAGGGAGGTTAGAGACCAGGACAAATCTTTGGGGCTCTTTGTTGTGTTCTTCATGCCGTTCCTGAGCAGTTTTTGCATTGTGGTGGGGCGCATTTTTCTGGGTCTGCAACAAACGTGTCAGTGGATGGTTTGTGTAACATGCTGGGCTCAAATGTTTTTCAGTAGAACACTGCTTCGTAACAGATTAATAGATAAATGATAATCACTTCATCTTTCAGTGGTTTTAGTGTTATGGTGGATTTGTGTAACCGGAAAAACAAGCTAAACTAAAGGCAATTTTACACCTAAAGTTTGTCTATTCTTGTCTGAATTACTTAATGAGTTTGTAAAATTGGGATGTTTTTCCCAATTTTAACGAACCAAAATGCACCACTACAAACCACATAGGAGCATTAACTCTGCTTATTATATGTGTCTGGGGCAGGAGCAAAAAAGTAAATACATTAAGAAGGCCCTGCATTCTGGACTACAATATGTGTCTGTGAGAAAATCATCACATGTGATATCTCGGTTCTCAGCATACCTACTGCGGTTGCTACTGCAACTAAGCAAGCTGCTCCGGTTTGCATGCTTTGCCACATCTCAGACCATGAAGGACAACTAGCTACAAGAGCCGGGAAATTCAAACTTGCACTTGACAGTTAAGTTGGCTTGTGGTTCCCACCACAAAGAAACGGCTCCAGAGGTTGTTGGTTGGAAACCGGATTGAGGACACTTCCTCTAAAGAATCTCTGTGTCGTTGTCCCATCTGTGCACAAGTGCGATTACTACGTTCACCCCTGCCCAAACATATTGCACCAGAAGGGAAAACGAGCTAGAGACCAATCTAACCAGAATATAAAGCTGTGGAAACACCTTAACACAACACAGACTCGGCGCTGTATCCACAATATTTTATACATCTGTGTTCTCAGCCTACCAACAGGCCACAGCTATTCTCTTTTTCTTCACACTCCTACACAAACCGCTCCACTTCTTTCCCTGATTAGAGATTAACAGACAGTTTTCTTTAGTTCTTTCCAGTAAATTACCTTAAAAGTCATTTCTTGTACAACATCAAGTTCGTATTGCCAACAAACTGCTGACCACGAGTGCTGTATTGCTGTCAACGAAGTAATTATATAACGCTGCAGTATTTCAGAGATTTGAAAAGGAGATTTGTGACAAGTGCTTTAAAGCCTTCTACAATCTGAGAAATCTTGCTTGGGAAATTAAAAGAAGTAGCGCTCGCTCTGTTCCCTCTAGCAGCTTGTCTTGAAGCGCTCTAGAGATCTAATGCATCGAGCTCCAAACGGCTTCAGGAAACCAGTGCACAAATTGTCAGATTAGAACTCTCTTTGCTGGTTAGCCCGCAGGTGTTAGTCTCTGTAACCATATGCATGTGAGTGCGATCACGTTCATTCAGCTCTTCTACACTGACCTACAAAGGTAAAAAAAACAACACAACATATGTATCCTGTACAATAGGCCTTGTTTGGTATATTGAGTCGTTGTTGCAAGTGTCAAGTTCATTTTTGGTGTTCCAAGAGTCTTTACAAGATTTTTTACTATTGTAAAGTACAAGACATTGCATAATCTTAAACATGTCTTCTTTTTATGAGCCACTGTGCTGAATAAAAACAGCTGTATGGGATTTTAGCAGTGCTTTTGATGCAGATCCAAGTCTGGATGCAAAATAGTATTAAAACATTCAGTACTTTGTGCAGCCCTGGTGAATATGAGCGTTCCAAGTGATTTCTAGTTATAGTTTTGTTGTCATCTTACTGTATGATGTTAATGCTACATTGGGATTTTTTTTTTTGCTGTAATGACAAGTTTTCACTGCTTTTGAGTAATGTCATTTGAAACGATGCGACTTGGCCTACAAAAGTGGCATAGAAATGAAATATATCCTGCAACTGATTGTCTAAATGACAAATTACGTTACGGCCTAATTTATAAAGTACCACCGACACTTGATAGACACACATTTTTGCACTCCCATTATCAGACATTTATTAGTGTTGGATCTGTCTAGGGATTGCCCAAGTTTGACATTATGACAAGGAACCCTGTTCTCTTTATAGCTAAAAGTATCAGACTGTGGCTTATTTAATTCATGGGAATTTACCGAGAGATTTTTGTCACCTGCTAATGCATCCTATTTCACTTTTCTTTTTACTTCTAGAGAAGCTGATAGCGTATCAGCGGGAGTTCCATGCTTTGAAAGAACGACTTCGTGTGGCAGAGCACAGGACGCTGCAGCGCTCGTCCGAGCTCAACAGCATTCTTGAGCAGTTCAGACGTGCCATTGCTGAAACTAACAGCAGCAAAGATGCCCTCACAAACTTCTCAGGTAACGGACACATGCAAAGACATATAACGGCAGGCTGAGTCATTTTTGTGCAACTGATGTGATAACATTACCTGTGAATTTGACAATGCTTTCTTTGTATCCTCTGCTGATCTGGATAAAATCACAAATGTGCTGTGCTCCTAGATGTGACAAAAGGTTTTTTGTTTTGCTTGCTGTTTGGTTTTGAGACACTGCAAAACAGATAAGATCTTGTCTTTTCCTCATTCAGAGGGGAAGTACCTCTCTGAAAAGCTAGCTTATTTTCAGTTAAAATTAAATGTGTCTTTCTTGATAAGTTTCAGATTGGCAGGATGGATTCACCCTCAAAACCACTGTGTGCACAATAGAACCGAGCTGACTCTAATCACAAGAACATTTCACTTCATAACACAGCACATAATTCAAATCCAAATGTACAACTGTAGGTTGTAGTCTTGTTTTTAAGCTTATTAGGGCTGCAAGTTAGGATCTTTGAATAATCTGCTAATTATTTACTTGAATATACGATATATAAAACGCTAGAAATCTATGGAAAAGACATGCTCAAGTAGATGTAATTAGATTGTTTTTTTTATTCAATCAGCATTCCATAGCCTAATAATATTTAGTTTATTCCTCTGTTTCTAACAAAGAAGAGCCATGTATTTTTTGCGCTTTAGAAGCTAAAACTAGAAACTATTTTGTTGGTGTTAAAACACTACCAAAACAATAAAATAATTACCAAAATAGTTTTCTAATCGTAATACATTTCATGTTGCGGATTGTCTATCAATCTTAAAATTACATGTCCTTTGCATATTATGTATTATTGTCATAATGGTAGAGTTATGCTTGTAGTGCACTGCAAAAAACGGTCAGAGTTTTACTTTACTTTTCATTTTGGTGTTTAATATGCATTTTCAGGCATTTTTAAATGTTTATTTTATTGTGTACTCAATTTGATTAAAAGATTTTGTCTTATCTGTTGCAGTAGTCTTCCATATTGCAATGAAAGGGAGTCTCGCAGCCATCAAGTGTTCTCAAAAAAGTTCTGATTTTACGTTGTTATTAAATCAGTGTATAGTCAAACATTTAATTCAGTAGCTCTGTAGTTAACGCATCACTTCAGTGTTGACAGCTGCTGCTTAAAAGTCTCATAATTTTTTCACTCTTTATGGCATTTCATCTTTATTTGACAGTCAAGCGAGATAGGAAATGAGGGCAGAGCGAGGGTATGACATGAGACAAAGGTCTCCCAGCCAGTAATTGAATCAAGGACATTCTGGTCATGTGGTGCGCACCGGAACAATTAGGCCACGTCCCTATAATTTTTCACTTCTGTCACCATTTGATGAAACTGAGAAGGGTTCTCCACCTAACTGGTTTCTTTGTGTCTGCTTTCAGATGAGACACAGAAACTACTGAAGGAGCTCGCAAACAGGAAGCCTCTCCAGGTGCCAAATATCTACCACCACCTGCCTCACCTCCTCAACAATGAGGGCAGCCTGCACCCTGCAGTGCAGGTTGGTCTCGGCCGCACAGGAGGTGAGAAGCACGAACACTGCGGATTCAGTATAACAATAGAGCTCCTGATTTATGAGGCTTTTTTTTCTCTTCATAATATGCATGCTTATGCTAAACAAACATAGTAAAACCTCGAGAGGTTCTCATTACGCCAGGGAGAACATCAAGTCTCTACAAGTTTTCAGTTTGTGACTGGTTCACAACAAGTATCCCCTCTGGACTGAGCTTTGCGAAAGGATATTTTCTGAAGAACATTTGCTGGGTTGAAGATAATTTTTGTCTGTTTATCATCCCTTATTTACTTCATATAGTATCTATCTGACCTCTTGATTGAAAAGGGATTTCCCTCCTTGTTATCAAATCTCTAATTTCTGACTTTTTGCACTTTGTGTGTTTAAATATTCAACAAGCCTGTGATGCCCACTGTACTTTTTTTTTTTTTAGTGCTTTTCAAAGAAGGTTTACACCAGGAACATCAACTGAAATTATTTATATTTAGGCCACAATAAATCAACAGCAACCCAAGCTCACAGAAGTGCAGCATGTCTTGTCAAGGCTGTCCTGTCATTAGCCTCCCATTCTTGTCACTTATTCTACTCCTCTTGCATAATTTTCTTTTCACTCTGATTTTCAGCCTTTTTTATTAAGTTAAGTTTTTTCTTCTTTTTACTCCTCAACCAGCAGCATACAACATGTGACCTCTGCTATATCAGGTTCTCTTTAAGAGGATTACTTATCTGGCTTTGCGAATGTGATAGGTGGAGTGAATTTGGGGCCCGGGGGAGGGAAGTTTAGGGGCTGAACAGCTCAAGTGGTGTTTCCACATTCCTAATGACAATGACTGAGGGGAAGAACAGAGGCCCTAGACAAATTAGAGGAAAGGAAGGGACAAGTCTATGTGGCATTATGACAGATGGGCAGGTATTTGTTATCTGTAGACAAGGTTTCAAGACTCGTTGGCTTTCTTTGAGAAATGAGAGGGAATGCCTACCCACTGATAATGAGTTTGTTGCTGCCTACTGCTTTGTTGTCAACAGCTTTCCACCCTAAAGTCAGCTGAGTTCATTGGAATTCACAGCCAGGCTGGAGGTACTGCTACAGGGAAAAGATCGTTGATCTGTGTGGTGGTGGGTCACAAAGACAAATGACTGCACACAGACTTTTTGCCCCTCCGCTAACTGTGAACGCCACATGACTTACTTGATTGGCTGCTGACAACTTTTGCCTCGAAGTGACAACAGTGACTTCACAGTCATTTTTTTCCTGTTATTCTATTGTGCTTAGTCTACCTCTGCATTTTTCTTTTTTTTCCACTTTTAGTCTTGTTTCACTGCTAGTCTAAGCATATCTGACATTGTGGTATTTATAGCTGTGTAAATTAGGACATCATCCCACTTGAAACTGAGCAAGGATTATGGGAAGAAAGAGCAGAGGCGACCTCTGAGACCTGTATGGTTGGGATGGGACCTGACTGAATCCCCTTTTAGACAGAAATCAACAAGAGTCGTTTGCTTGTCACTTGTGCCTCTTTACATAGTCACTACTTTGTTTGTTGCCAAGCAACATCGGTTATACACTAGAATTTGTTTATACCGACCAGCTATTTAACATGTGACAAGCTACATTCAAAGATCTGTTTTTGTCCTCTTTTGCTCCTGACTTTGGAATGCCTTTGCAGCCGTCTTTGTCTCTGCTAACTCTTCTGTTGGTCTGAGCAGAGTATAAACAGTCATGTGTCTGATCAGATACACGTGGTCTCAGACATTTCTTTTCTCCCCACTTAACAAAACCTCACTAGGGGAGCTGAACTTAGCTGACCCCACAGGTCTCATTGCTCTTTGTACAGACTAACACTAGGAGTTGCCAGTGCCATAACAGGAGTATGATCCCTCACTGGCGTCCCACTTAGAAGTGCTGCCAATTATGATGGTGGTTGTGTCCGTTATCATGTAGACCCCAGCTGGCAGCCCTGCTGCTGGGGAGTGAACTCAATTCTCTGCATTGGTGGGCAAGTGTTTTGATCTCACAATCTCTCCAAGACTGTGTAACGCTGCTTTTGTTCTTTCTGTGTAAAGGGCCACAAAGTCCGTACAAGTCTTGCCACTTGGCAAACATCTTGGTATCACCACCAGACAGTTATTTCAGACCAGCAAGACCAGATCTCTATCTACAGGAATGAGGGAGAGAGCCAAAACTGTAATTTCATTGGTCACTGGGACATAAAAACTGCATCAAATCTGATTTTTTTAAAAAAGAAAAAAAACAAAACACTGCTGAAAACATTTGGTGACTTTGCTCTATAAAAAAGTTTAGAAAACATTTTTAAACCTTTATACAAGCATGCGCTGCTTCACAACACTGTACTTGACACAGCACAACACCACAGTTGCCTGGATTTTTCCCAGTCCGACTGTTACAAAGCAGTTTATTAGATTTGGAAGGGAGGGGTGAAAGATGTGTCATTGGATTTCTCCTACAGATCGCTAATTAGGGTTCTTTAAGTAGCGATTCTCCTCCCTATAACATCCTTAGCTCGACACAGCAGAACTATCAATTCACCACAATACAAATCTCATGTCTGCGTGTGTTGCCTGTTTCTTATCTGAATTGCATTTCATTCTTTAGGAGGCATTGCTTGTAAGCCGTCAGCAAATGATTTAATGTGGCATAGAAACCTGTGATTTTGCTGATTAAGGAGTCAGAGTGGCAGAAGTTGTGGTCTAAGTTCATTAATCAGCACAATCTAATCAATAAGATCTAATCTGAAACTGATGCCTTTTAGTCGCAACTGCAGGTTTTTTAACATTTTCTTTATCGCTCTCCTTCCCTCCCTCTCCCTCTCACACACACACACCTTCACACACATGTAAACACTACACACTCAGTCATAACCCGTTATACACCAGGTACTAGTGTTCATCCTCTGTATCCCAACACATGGCTGACCAGTGCTAGAGGTGTGTATGTTAAACCTCATCCTGTGGCCAGTTTTTTGACTGAAGATCATTAATTAAAAACTGTCAGTGGTTTTGTGTGAATTTCAAAAATCACACATTATTTTATTTCAGCATTTTCCCTGCCTGGCGTGCTGCGTTGCTGCAGTGCAACACTGAAGGAAAAAAAAAATAGGACATGGTTCTTTTTTCCAGCTGCAAGCAGCATGTCAATGCAGCTGCGTTTTACAGGGCAAAGCTCTCAGTGCCGAACTTCAGGATAAAATGTTTGCATATACAGTAATGATCAGTCCTGATGCCCACATGTTGTTGACTTTGGCACATAATTGTCAGGTTTGTTGTTTACCCATGCCGAGGATGCAGGCGTTTAGAGATGCATGTCAGACAGTGTGTCACATAAATGTGCAGCCTCTCTCTATATTCACTTAGAAACTGTGAGGGTTGCAGCGTATTTTGTGTTAGAATACCATACATTTCTTCTTTTAATTGTGGTAAGACAGTACTGTGCACTATTAAACTGCACACAAACTGAACAATGAGAGTAAATTTCTGCCAAGGTTTCCTGAATACATTAGTGGTTGGAAAATGTAACCCATCTAATTGGGAGTGCAATTTATTTTTAATGTGTGTTCGATTCAGGTTGTGCATTGAGAGTTTTTCACTGATGACCGTGGTTTAGAAGGCCTGTTGGTTTTCCATTCACAAAAGTTAAAAAAAAAAAAAAAAACAGAACATGACTCCCACTGGAACCTAAATTACCCCTGAAGCATGACAGCTTCTTACATTTTCTCGAAGTGCAAGCCTCCCCATTCAGTTATTGTGATATCAAATCAAGCATGTTACTGTTTAGACACAAACTACAGCATCAGATAAGCACTAAATTCAGCAATCTCACACTCTGCTGTTGAGAATAGAATATACAACAACAATCCATGTACAGATTGGTGACCAATTAAAGGAGCAACCTGAACCTTAGACTCCTACATTGAGGCTATTGGCTCTGTTTGGCTGTGGAGGGCATTTTACTGGTATGGTTTAGATGCACTTGTCTCCTTAGAAGGAAGGGCTAATGCAAATCAATACAAAGTTGTTGAGAGCGATCATCTTTACTCTATCATGAACACTTCTATCCTGCTGGGAGTGGTCTCCTTTAAGATGACACCATAGGACATGAAGGCTCACTGAAGGGTTTTTATGAGCGTAACAATGATGTGAATCATAAACTGTGGCCTTTATAGACAAACCTAAAGAAGATATTGAGCAACTATTTCAAACAGTGCTCTCCAGTGCCATCATCAGGTTCTAGAGACCTAATTAGTGCGAAGATGCACTGAAGCTCTCCTGGTGGCACATGATTGCGCAACAGCTTTCAAAGTCACTTTATGTTGTTTTTCCTTTAATTTTTTACCCTTCTGTACATATGCCAATAAGAACAGACATTACATTTTTACAAATTTATTTCATCCCAAACTGCAAAACTAATTGAATAAATAACACGTCCATGTTTTATTTTTTCCTTAAGATTTCTATTAACATGCATCCTGACCTTGTGTTTGCCTTGTTGATTATGAACCCCTTTTTATTAGTTGCCTTTGACAAATCACACAACTTACAAAGTCCATCTAGTGTGCGTAGATGCTAGGTTTACAGCTAAGCAGCATTTTGCTGGACATTGGAGGCATACAGACACAGCTGAACACCAGCACCTTTTATTTGTATGGCGTGTCAAATCGGTTCTTTTCACTGACTTGACAGAAGCAAGCAGAAATATAGATTGTTTTGCTTTTTTTTCTCGAAGGAGATGAAAGGGTGGCAGAGTGATGCAGGCAGGCTGATCAAGGGACACGGGGAGGGGCAGTCTTGGAGTCGGTCCTGCTCATGCTGCACTTGCATGCATTATCACTCATTCACTGTCTGCCATCCTCCCTTATTCTGTCACTCTCTGTCTCTTTTCCTTCCTCCCACATTCTCCTTTCATCCTCGACCTACTTTCTTGGTGGTGGTGGGTGTCGCTATACGACATGGAGCTCAGCGAGAAAAACACAAAGCAGAACTGGGACAGATTCTTCACGCTGCACAGATCACTCTGGAGGATTGCACCCTTCTCTCAAATCCACTGTGCCGTTCACTTATCCTGCACCTCAACTTTGTTTTGAGGCTTTATTGAGGCCCCTTGTGTCCCCCCACATCAGCTCATTTAGCGTGTCTCCCACTTTAACCCCCAACGTCACCCATTCCATGCACTTCAATCGTTACTGTCCCCATGCGACAAGTTCTTTGTTTCTTCCAAGAACATTATACCTTGTTTTTCTTTCCGCAATTTATTCAAAAGATGCGAAACTCCCTGCAGGCTGCAACTCTCGGGTTTCAGTTCAGTATAGGGCAAGTATACAACGTATAGGAAAAGAGACACTTGAACAAGACAAAGAAAGCACACAGGCTAATAGGCAATTTCATGCTATCGTCTTGGCTTGTTTTCCTTCTGAGGACACAGTGTCAGATAACTAACCCGATGAACTAGTTCACTCCAGTTTGTACTTTCACACCACTGTGGGGATCCTCGTTTCCTACCAAGTAAAATCAACTGTTTTTACGTGTGCAACAGTCTGGTGTAGTTTTCAGGGAGTCTCTGAGTAGTAAAGAGGAGGCTGTCTGTTTAGATTTATACAGGAGGAGGAGTAAGGAGGTCTTTATACTGTTGTTTTGATCAGCTGAATGTTAATGTTAAACAAATGCAGTCTCAAAACCAAATGTAGTAAATACTCCTATTTTTGACTTTTATTTAAATTTGAAGATAAATATTGGCTTCATATTGACTATAAACATTGTTTGCTGATATGATTCATCTGTCGGTTAACTTACTAAACTAATGGATGACGATTTAGATTAACTGACTACTTATCATGTATCACATAAAAAAACATCATCTGTGTTCTGCTTTTCAGAAAATGTGGGATTTTGATCTATTGCTGTCATATCCTTTATACTTTGACAAAACAAGCTGCTGTAAAATATAGTCTTTGAACTTTTTATAGATTAATAGTTAATGAGGTAATGAAAAAAAAATACACATAAATCAGTAATCAAATAGGGGATTCAGATTTCCTTTGGAACTGTCAGCTCTATTGTTCCAGTTTTGTCTCCTCATTTCTGTTGGCTTTGGTCTGCCTGGTTTTTGTTTATTTTGGTTTAATAATTTAATTTAGCAGTGCATTACTCATTCCAGGATGAAGAATGATGCTAATAAATGCCATTTGTCATATAAAATCTTTACAAATATCTAAAGTGCAAATCATTGTAGCCTTTACAAAGTGATTCAGTGACTTTTACTTAAGTTGTAAAATGAAATGATATATGGTTGGAATTACTTTATCAACACTGTGTGTGGTCGTTGTTTTAAAATACATTTCTTTAAGAACATGCAGCATGGTCGTAGATGCATTACAAACTACCTCCATCAGTCATCCTTCCCACTGCCATCTGTCAGTCTGGGCATGAATTCCTGTTCATGTGGATTTAGGCCAATGTAATCTGTTGTAGTCTAACAGCAAAGATTATTTGGTTTTGAAACCACTTGATTAAACTACCACCCTTCCAGCCTTGGACCCTTTCAGTTTCTCACCTCACACTCTTCTTCCTAGTTACCATGGTGATGGGGATCCCCACAGTGAAGCGGAAGGTGAAGTCATATCTGTCAGAGACGCTACGTTCGCTAATAGACAAGCTGTCACCAGAGGAAAAACTTGACTGTGTCATTATAGTCTTCGTTGGGGAGGTGAGATCTCACATTTACAGCGTATGAGTCATAGCTTAATGCTTATGCACGAAATTAAAAAAAAAAAAAAAATATATATATATATATATATATGTGCTTAATGGTCTGTTTGTCTAATGTCTTTCTGGTACAATCGCTGCAGACTGACCTGGAATATGTTCAGAGCGTGGTTGCTGGTCTGGAGAAAGAGTGAGTACAATTTTTTTTACTTCCTGACACTTCCAGAAAAACTGTGAAAATCAGGATTGAAAAGACACTGACCTCAGACAAACTCCTGTATGTGTGTGTGTGTGTGTCACATTCTTGACATCACCAATGGCTTTCTTTCCTCAGGTTTTCTACAGAGCTGAGTTCAGGCTTGCTGGAGGTGATCTCCCCACCAGCCGCCTATTACCCCGATCTCACCAACCTCAAAGAGACTTTTGGAGACTCCAGAGAGAGAGTCAGGTAAGAAAACCATGATCGGGCATAACATCTTGTTTCATATTTGTGTTCAGAGCTCTGACACGTGATTAGAAAAAACTGTGACAGAAATTATTATCGGAATTGTGGAGAAAGCAAAATTGAGAGAATGAAATGCAGGAGAGCTGTGATGAGGATTGCAGAAAAACTAGAAGGATGAGTCAGGGGGAAAGTGGGAGGGAGAGAGCAAGCGAGAGCTTTTAGGTAGGTTGCTTAGGTACTTAGTATTCCACAGGCATTTCTCAAAGTCAGAGCAAGGTCATCAGCAGCAGCACCCTCTATCTCTGCCTCTCTGTAGTGCTCGGTCTGATTATCCTCTGTACTTATCTTCTCTTTATAGTTGGCTAACAACTGACTTCATTAGAAATCTGTTTATGGTGCAGTTTGTGCCGACACTTGTGGAGACTTAAAATATGTACTCGGATAATAGCCCTCAGGCAGAGAGGACTGTGTGTTGTGTTTGTTAGTGGGTGTTTTTGAGCACAGATGCTTCTGATAGCAATCTGAACTGAATCTTGTTTAACATGGTGGTTTAAGTGTTATATTTTAGACAGTTTTTGTGTGTGTGTGTGTGTGTGTGTGTGTGCGCGCGCATGATTTGAAGTCAGTGAGATAGAAAAAAGGCTTGTTATGTTATCTCACTGCCAAAACAGTGGCAAAAGTCAACCACCTGGCTGAGATTAAGTGTGTGTGTGTGAATCCGTGCACTCATTTTTGTAGTGTCTCTTCACCTGTGCATTAAAAGTATGTGGGTTTGCATGCATGTGTACTCACATATGTTTCTCCGTGCCACATCCCACACAAGAACACCTGCAGCCCTCGGTGACCAGCTATTAATTAGACTGCAACATCATTTAGATCAAACAATTAGCATGACAGCTTTGGTTTATAAATTATTCAGAGTCTGCTGTTGCAACGTTCCATATATCTACAGTACAGTTTGGCTTTTTGCATGTAAAGCAGTGTGTCTGACTTGCTTCCTACCAGTATAATATCTGTGAACATACCTTAAAATGCACAGAGATTGATTCACTTTTTATGTGCATGTGGCTCTTATTTCGTGTGTTGCTGATTTCTGCTTTGTTTAGATGGAGAACGAAGCAGAACCTGGATTATTCCTTCCTAATGATGTATGCTGTGAGCAAAGGAGTTTATTATGTCCAGGTATGTCCTTAAATGCAATAATAAATAAATAAATACTCCCACTAAGGGTGTAATGGTATGCAAAATAGTAGGCGTGTTAGTATGTGCTTTGGTTTTGGAGTCATGGTTTCATAAGCGTTTGATACATCAAAGAAAGCCAAAACAATGCATAACATAGTTTTTTTTTTTTTAAATATACAAGCGTTCACTTATTTATTGGCCACAACTGTTTAATAGTTAATACACTCAGATACTGGTATATTGCAAAAAAAGAAATAATCAACGTAAACTCTCTGACTTGTGTACTTCAGTTTGAGATTCGGACGAGTACATCATATTCCTAATTAATGTCAATTAAGCAGTCAAACTAGTTTACAATGTGATGTTTATTTCATTAACATGCAGGGCTAAATAGTACTTTCTTAACTTCTGTTTTGTCAACATTGAGGACACAACCATCTCATTTAAAGACACTTTATTG
Organism: Stegastes partitus; assembly: GCF_000690725.1. Classification (NCBI taxonomy): domain Eukaryota; kingdom Metazoa; phylum Chordata; class Actinopteri; family Pomacentridae; genus Stegastes; species Stegastes partitus. The sequence continues at coordinate 103,621 of NW_007578856.1, forward strand.
GAATTGTCACTGCACAAAACCTACTGGTGGCTTTAAGTTTACTTTTACTTTGATCTCCACATCATTACTGGTCGATTTTGAGCAGAGGAGTTGCAGGCTCTGGCCTCCCAAAGAGACCGATTAAAGCGTGTAGTGTGAGTGAACACAGTGTACAATATTTATAAAAGACCCTACTATCATGCTATAGCTACGACAACTGGAGTAGAGCGAATCACAGGGTGTACCAAACCAAGGAAGTCTCATACCGAAACATATGTCATGTGCTGTACAGTTTAGAATGAATAGGCGTACCGTTATGCCTCTTGTTCCCATTACAACTTGTGTGAGTGTATTTTAAGAAGGGCCCTGAAGGCGGTTACTAACATGTCCATGTGAAAGCCTGTTACTAGGCAAACATCGGTTTTCTTTTTGTTTGTCATACCAAATTAAACATAGCAAGTGCTTGACGGAAACTGTTGTTGCAGTCATTCGTCAGAGCCAATGTTGTCTTTTCCCCCCCGACTGTTATTAGCCTAATCCTCTTAGACTTCCACAAGTCCTATCTGTTGTCTTGGCCAAACTTAGCGTCATAAATGTGAGTTGAACTGCTAACACCAGCCGTTTACTGTGTTATTAATCTTTCATTTTTCTGTTTTATTCATGGATGTGTCATTTCCATTATCTGCTTTCACCTGGAGGGAAGAGGTATTGTCTGTTTGCCGTAGCATCGACTGCTACTCTAGTTTAGTGTAGCGACTCAGAAGTGTTCCGTAACTCCGACAGTTGTCCTTGAGTAAACATAGAGGAGTCTCCTTCCTGCTACTCACCCTCTCCATCAACTTTAAATCCTAAGTCCACCCCCAAAAGGGATTTCATCGGCCTTACATTTAATATTTTCTGTTCATCTGTTCCTTTAGCTGGAGGACGACATCGTGGCCAAGCCCAACTACTTTGCCACTATGAAGAACTTCGCCCTGCAGCTCTCGTCGGAGGACTGGATGATCCTGGAGTTCTCTCAGCTGGGCTTCATTGGTACAACCCATTAAAGCACTTGATCAATACTCAGCATCCACGGGGACATCAAACAGAGCAACATCTGCATTGTCAGCTGATTGCAAAGGCGAACAGTAGCATTTCTTGCTAAATGGATTTTCCTTTCCACTTGTCAAAGTATTCACATACTGTAATACTTGTAGTTATGATAAACAGTCGAATGCGATGCGGGTTCATCCAGAGCAGCCAGTAAAGAAAGGATGGAAATCACATTGATCACTGTCTAAATTAAGTCATTGCTGTTGGCAGAGAAAAGTAAATCCAACTTAAGCATGTCACTATAATATATGAATGAGGAATAGGTATATTTATATTGTATTATATTTATATTAGTCCAAGTGAAACATTTTTGTTTATTGTTTTGTTTTTGAAATTGCAAAGTAAGGGCTCTATTAATGTTGATTTGCTTCAGGGCCCATTTGTCAGTGTTTTACCTGATATATGATCATTTAAATTGAATCATAGCTTTATTTACAAAACACAGATTTAATGGTGGGCACACAACAGAGTGTTGCATACGCTGATGTATTGTAAATGTAGTTTCATATTTAACAGCATAGTTTAACAGTGTGGTAAACTTTTATGTTTGTCTCTGAGCAGTCGCTTCTTCTTTCTTCCACTTGTACATGTTATAATAATTCCCACCATCATTCATCTAATAGGAGAGTTTTTTTATATGAGGTATTGTAGCTGAATGTTTGGCAACACAATTTATCGATAACCCCGGGAGTTTCCTGTGTTCTACTGCTGGAAGCATATTGTTGACACTTAAACAATGGCCTTTATGCTTTTTGTCCACAAATGGTCCTTTGAAATGTAAAAAAAAAACTTGCAATGTGCTTCCATTGCTTTCACTGATGAACCGTACAGACTTCAGTATAAAAATCTTGAAACAGACCAAGACAGAAACCTTTTTCTCATCGACTTTTGGAACACACAGCTGAAATCATTTTTCTCAGGGTTATTTTTTATGACTATAATTTGTCGTGCCGTTCATGATTTTTAAGAAAGACAAGTTCCCAACAGGACACTATTTTGTTGTATTAATTCCAGTTGATAACGCTCTTTTTATTTACAGCGTAGCAACAAGTCCCCTAAGCTGTTTTAATGGTTTAATCATCTTGTTGCAAATAATTGGTTGCTAATGAGCCACTGTGGAGGATCAATGATCATCTATAAACTTGTTCTCTCTTCCCTACAGGAAAAATGTTCCAGGCTCCAGACCTGAACCTCATTGTTGAGTTCATTTTTATGTTCTACAAAGAGAAGCCCATCGACTGGCTGCTGGACCATATTCTCTGGGTCAAAGTCTGCAACCCTGAGAAGGATGCGGTAGGCACTGTGGTTACTGTATACCTATGAGTTTCAGTGTAAGGGGAATGGGTTTCATCATTTTTCATTTCTCCTTTTTTTTTTTTTTTTCCCCAGAAACATTGCGAGCGACAGAAGTCTAGCCTTCGTGTGCGGTTTAGACCCTCTCTGTTTCAGCATGTGGGACTCCATTCTTCTCTAGCTGGAAAGATTCAGAAACTCACAGTGAGTCTCACGCCCTCACCGTTGTTTTCAACAGCAGATGAAGCCATTTCCTGTGTAGAAACATTGGTTTCCCCTCTGTTGTCGTTCGTAGGACAAGGACTTCCTGAAGCCATTGCTCCACAAGATGCATGTTAACCCCCCAGCTGAGGTCTCCACTTCAATGAAGGTATCACTTCACACTTCCTATGACTTTAATGTTCTCGTTATCACCCATTGTATAGGTGATAGGAATATCGCTAAAAATCCAGATATAAACGTAATGTATCCCAAATTATACAAAGAATACAAGAGCATAACATGTGTCTTGGGTCATGCAGGTGTATCAGGGTCACACACTGGAGAAGACGTACCTAGGAGAGGATTTCTTCTGGGCCATCACTCCCACCGCAGGAGACTACATCCTCTTCAAATTTGACAGGCCTGTTAGCATAGAGAGGTAAATGTGAAGGGGGGGTCTATCTGTTTAGCGACATGTTTATGTAGCTCTTTATCATTTGCAGTGAAATAATATGATGAGCCTACAAAACACACACACATACCTTCCATAAGATAAGCCTTTATTAATCCCACAACAGGGGAATTTTACAGCAGCAAAGGGGATGATGCAAAAATCAGTGGAAAAATGCAAATAAACAATGAAAAGATGCAGAAGTACTTTTGATATTGTACAGATTATTCCACATTCAGATATTGCGTGGGATTATTCTATATGTAGGAAAAGACTGGTATTTCACAGAATGATATTGCACAGACTGTTACGCAAGCAGACAATACTGATATTACACACATTCTTGTACATATAGGAAAAAACTAGATGATGGGTTTTTTTCAGTTTACTAAATATTTATGACGCAAAGATTTTAATGCATTGATGTTGGACCAGTGTGACATATTTGCATATATAGGCATGTGCAAAAATCTGTCTTTTCATTTATTTTAGTCTGCTGTCCTTCACTGATTCAGGTTTAGACGTAGTGTGTGTGTGAGTTTGTGTGTGTGTGTATGTGTGTGTGTGCGTGCTATTCAACTCTGGGGATCAGGGTGAGCTAATGAGAGTGCTCTAAATTAAGCACACTCAGGCCAGCGCCCTGCTCTCTGTGGAGCCGAGGTAGAAAGGGAACAAGACTGTGAATATAAAGGGAGGTAGTAGGGGATCGGCCATTAAATTTATGTTAATATCTAGTCAAGTGGAGATGTGTTGATTGTATTCACTGCTTGTGTAAATATAGTATTAGGACCGGGACATTAACTCATCATCATGTAAGTGGCAGCAAGTGGGAAAAGAGCCATGTAGTGTTTCAGTGTGTTTTCTTGTCCCCTTTTGAGTGACACCAATTTCTCTGGCTCCGACTCTTCTGCTGTGCTGACAAGACACATCATCAGCAGTTGGTCAAGAGATGGAGCATTCTGTATAATCTGTCACTGCCTCTGTCTCTGGCTGTCATTTTCCCTCCTACTCCCACTCTCTGGCTGCTTAACATTTATTAATATAAGTAAATACACACACCCACAAACTTGAGAAAAAAGCTCTGTTTTAGATACAGTAGGGGATAATTATCCTTTATTTTGGGTTTGAATATTGCCACAAGTCCCATTCCGCACGACGCCCGTGGTTTGTGCATTCAAATCATCCTCCAGTTTCTCTGAAATCTACGATTCTTTTGAGCTTTGGCAGGATAACAAGAAATGCTTGAATTTATAATGTTCAGAACCTGTAGCTATGACTTGAATGTGAGATGTAAGAGAATAACATTTTTAACCACATGTATCCAACTGACATTGAAGCCCCAGTGACACAGAGGGGTTTACATACTTTTTCACATCTAAAAGTAGTTTCACTTCGCGGACATAACTTAACGTCCACACACGATTTGATGGACTGTCTGTGTGACGGCTACCATGAGGGAAAAGAATGCTTATCCATGTATGAAAATATTAAAATGAATGCTTGATTTGATTGGCAGGTTCCTGTTTCGCAGCGGTAACCAGGAGCACCCTGGGGACAAGATCGAGAACACAACAGTGGAAATACTGCCCGTTTCGGTATGGAAACAGGCACCCACACACACACACACACCCCACACACACGCAACAGTCTGTCACCCTTCTCTGATGTGATGTGCAAATAGCTCTGATTAGATTACATTGAGTGGTTGCTCTTAGGGACGTAGCGTATTGATTATTGACAGGAATGTGAGCGTGACAGAATTGCTTGCTCTACCAGAGGTGATACATTCTGACATTGTGATCCACAGTTTGCGTCTGAAGCCTTGCTAACGTCTGCATGAAAGCTGCTCAAACAAGGAATCATTAAGATTTTAATTTGTGTCTTACGTTTTGTTCTGCTGCCCATCTGTTTCTGTCTTCACATGTCAGGAAAGTGGACTGCAGACCAAAGAGAAGTACAAGCGAACCGAAGACCGCTTTTACAGGATCGGTGAGTGAATTTGACAGTCTGTTGATGCTGTATATGTATGAATGTATATAAACACACTGAAACATCATGATCAGATTACACGCTCGCACTAGAGATGCCTAAAGCGATGCGATGCTGTGGTGTGCGAACGATATGAAGTGTTATCAGTTACATTTAAAAAAAAATCCCCTCCAGTTGCATTCTTCTATTCTTTTTAATATTCAGCTTTATCCATGTGTCTTTAATTTAATGTTTCACAGCGCAACATATTGGTTAAGTAAATCTGTTCATGTTTCTAAGTAATCTTTCACGTTTATTTTTTCCCTCTCCACTTAAGCACCTAGTTGACTGATGAATTATTTGCCATGCACTCACCCTATAAATGAGATTTATGGTACTGTCAGGGTTTTTCCTGGCTGAGAATAGGCCTTTGGGGGTTGACTACACACAACAGTAAGCGTGATCGGTACACATATAGTAAAGGCATTGAGTCTGTGTAACCTTATTTTACAGATATCTATGAAGTTTCTTGTTTATTTATATTTTTGCACTGAAAGGACTGCACCTTCGTTTCGTTGTACTTGTTCCAATGACAATAAAACAAATCTGAATCTGAATCTTAATCTGTTATTTCTGACCACTTGATAAACAACAATGTTGGTTATACTTGAGTAAATAAATCCCCAGTTAACAAAACTAGTTTAAAATATGTCTTTATTTGTATATTCTCAATACTTATCATGTTGATGTTAGTGATTTTCCTCTATGCAGTCCAAACCCTGACTTCATATGTGCTTTGTATGTCTATCTGTGTTGGAACACACAGGTCAGTTTGAGAAAGGTGTGGCAGAAGGAGCTGTAGACCCTTCATTCAATCCTGTTCTGGCACTTCGGCTCTCGGTTGTCAAAGACTCTGCTGTGTGGGCCATCCTCAGTGAGGTAAGCCAGTCATGCTGCGCATGTGTTATCCCCTTGCTTAGTATTACAATAAATACCACTTCCTCCAGAAGCATGCTGCATCCTCCTTTCCTATTCAGTAACACAAATGGTGTTCTGCTCTCTCCCTGCAGATACATATAAAGAGGATAACTGGCTGACTGTTCTGGAGGGGGTACATGAATCATGGCCCCTGGGGGACCAAAATCTCCTAGACTGCTTACGCAGGGCCTCTGGCACCTAGCAACCAGCAGTGAAGTCATTAGAGCCCACTAGAGTTGCTCGTCTGAGCTTGTCTGAGGAACGCCACCTCTCTGTCCCCACTCTTCCTAATGTACCTTGTTATTTTGCTTCTCATCGATCGTTTCCTCCCTTTCTTTCTGCATCTCTCCCTCACTCTTGTGCTCTTCATTTATTTGTGAGAATGTGAATACTACTGTCTGAAGAACAACAGCGGAGTGCGTGAAGACATCTGTTCCCAGCTCTGGCTCTCAAAGTGACTGTGTTTGTTCAGCAGCTTTGAAAACAATCACAAAAATTCCTGGACGAATGAGGTTTGAATCTTCACATCTGGGGAGAACCAGTCACCTGGCCACTGGTGTAGATGCTGCCAAAATCCTTCTCTGCTACTCAATGCTGCCACCTTCGGGCATGCTGGGGCATTGCACTGTCACTAGCGCCTCAGCAAAGCCCACGATGATCAAGAATGTTGTCATCACCAATGGCCAGTTGCTCTCTGTTCTCAGCAGAGATGACGGAGCTCTAGATCAACACCAGCCCAAACAAAAATGTTTTCTTCACTCCCAGAGTGTTGTAGGTCACATTTAAACACTTATCCTGACACACAAACTCAGGATGACCTTACTGTTCCAAAATCCTGCCTGTAGCCAGTTGGTGACAACTCTGACCATGGGCCAGTATCAGTGGTAACTACCGTAGTCCATCAAGAGAATAAGTACCATGACACCATATCTATCTCACCTCTTGTCTGACAGGCTGTGTTTGACCTCAGTGTCCATTTATAGTAAACCAATCAGACATTGCCTTGGCGCCATTTTCCTGAAGGAATATATTGTTATATTGATATATTATTACAGCTATGACTGACGATCTATGAAGGTGACTTAATTTATTTGAAATAAATCTTTAATTTGTACAAGAGGTAAAATATATTTTTATTCTATTAAGAGATGTTTATGGTAGCTCAGAGTCTGTGTTTTTGTGTACTTTGTTTTTTTTTCTTTTTTTTTCTTTTTCTAAATTGCTATTGTACTTTTTATTTTCTTTATAACAGCTACTTGGAAAGCGGTTTGTTCGTGGGTGCGAGTAGCTCAGTTCAGTCTGTACCAGTTTCTTTTCACTTGAAGCAAAACGTTTTAACTAAAACCGTTAATTTTCACTGTAAGAAAAACCTGAATGGTAGGAAAGTTGTGAAAGATTCTGTTCAAGTAGTTGTTGATGTGCGTCAAAATTGGAAAAATGTGCCTTATATCCAGGTCCCTTGAAATTGTCCCAGCAAGGTTATTTCAATTTGTTCCCTCTCACTTTTTGCCTACAAGTTAATTGCTGGATATACTAATATTTTTAAAGCAACACACAGTCCAATTAGTGATTGGATGTCAAGAACAATATCTCTGTTATGCTGAGTGAAAGTGGTCAATCTGGTTGTACCAGATAAGCATCTGAAACAGCGTGATTTGCACTGCTTTTTCACTTTTTTTTTTTTGTTATTCTTACAATCACATCCTTCATCATTGTACACAATCTTCCATTTTCCCCACAGTTTCTTCCCTTCACATTCACTTCACAATTCATTTTGTCCATTTACATATCTGGTTTTTTGGTTGGACAAAATATTATGACTACTGATTATTGCAGAGTGCACCACTGATTGTATATATATAAAAACAACAACAACAAGCGTCATCTCTTTCTCTATCGCTCTCTCTTTTTTCCTCTCTTTATTGAAATCCACTTGGCATGTTTTGTGTGTGTGGCTGATGTTGTGAGTGGAAGCTATTTTTAGGTGAAACTTCACTCATTTTACATGTTAGTGGTTTATTCAAGGGGGTAGTGAAGTGCCTTTTGGTGGTATTGATATGAAAATGGAACAGTTTTTACTATTCATGCTTGTTCAAATGCATGACAACGATTTGTAATTTATAAACAATGTTTTTTGTTTGTTTGTTTGTTTTTATTTTATTTTTTATTTTTGTCCGAGCAGGCTCCTCCACCCCCTGATCAAACCATCTACACTTGAGCTGTACTTAAGAAAACCGAAGTGGTTCAGTCTCTGCCTCTTCATCAAATGTTTTGAATAGGGAGGAGATGCAAGCAAGCCACTTGAACTGTTGTTTTGAATGGGAATGGACAATTCCAGTAGTGCTAGCAGGACTGGCTTATGCCCCTTTCCTGCATCTACATACAGAGACTGAGTGCATGAAAATGGCATGAAACGGTCATGTGATCCTTGAGATCTCCCCTACTGCATTTGTATAAAGTGGACAGTAAACAAAGGAAACAACCCCAGACACTCATCTGTTCATGTGCCTTCATCGTGTACATGTGTATGCCTGACTGATGATTTTGGCATCGTTTTTCATGGACATTCTCAAAATAAATGATAAAAGTTGTTAGAAGTCATGGCCATTTTGTGTTGTGATTTTGTTCTACTTGCGTCACTCATGTCATCTGCATCACCAGGTTTGATTTAAAGGTAGCTCACTTCTCAGATGCCACCAGAAACCAACAGAAAACAAGGCTGACACAGCCTCCTTACGTTATACAAATGGATTATTTGTTTACGTTCTCAATATGCATGAAAAACTACAAGTCTTCCCGGCATGCACTTCTTTGCGTCACCTCATCCGTTTTCCCATCATGCCGTTTCAGAAACATGGTGGCTCACAGTTTTCATAACAGCACCGATGTCACTGCTGGTAACTAGAAGATTCCTGCACTTGAGAGTTTATTATTAAGGCATAACTGGTGTTAAAGGTAATTCGGAACAATGCCGAAATATTACGAGGATAAAGAGGAGGACCACAGAGCCTGCGCCGGTATCAGAGAAGACTTCAAGGCTTGTCTCCTTCAGCACGACTGTGTTGTTAAGGTAAGTTAGTGTACTCTGACATGTTTATCCACAAATATTGATGTCACAGCTAACCACAATTTGCGGTAGCATTGATTTTTTTACTTTTGAGTGGAGCACAATGAAAAGCGTTTATCAAGTGTAAACGCTAGCTAACATTTAGCTAACCAGAGGTCATTAATGAGCATAGCCATTCTGTCATTCTACGCCGCGCCAGACTCCGTTCAAAAAACTGGCAATAAATATTGAATGAATTCTATACTTATAATTTTATGCACTTGACTGTCCAAGTCAAGTGTAATAACAATCGACAGACGTTACTGTTCAGTTCGGCGTTAATGTACACATACTCACCTCACAGTTCTTCTGATAAAGAACTTCTTATTCATTTGAGTGTGCGCTAGCTTACTTGCTAACGGTGTGTTAGCTCACACAAGAACTTTAGCTAATAATGAGAGCTAGTCCTGATATAGCGAGTTACTTTTGGTTTCTAAAGACATTTAAGGTTGCAGTTGCAATGGCCGGTTCAAAATGTTTGTGGTGTATTTAATTTTAATTCAGTTCAGTTACTTTAATTTCATGAATACCAATGCAAAAGCATCAAAACAGGTATAATTTAGATATATGTTTTTTTTTTTGTTTTTTTTTAAAAAAAGGTTAGAAAAATAAAAGAAGAATAATAAAAAAAATAATGCAGTGATACAAAAAGAAAATAGAGAATGTCAAGAAAGCCATTGTCCACACTGATAATAGGCTCTATCAAAAATAATAATATTCAGTGATGTTTTATTTATGCATCTCTCAGCCTATGACATGGAGCCACATATGATGCAGCGAGATCAGCTGTGTCTCTCCCACCAACACAATCTGTTGCCTGTTATTGTAGTCTAGTTCTGAGAAATTTGGGATCAACGCCTCAAACTGTCTAGACGTATTTTGTTTGTTTTTGAATTTGCAGTAAAAATCTTGCGTTGTACAAAACAAGGTTTTGTATTTTTCACAGGTCATAATAGATAAAAACCTTTTTTCTGACGTAAACAAACATTTAGAGTTATTTAATAAACTGTCATTTTTTTCACATTTGAATTAAAATCATGATTATATAAAACAAAGTATTCCATATTGATTTGCTACACTTGATGATTCTTAACAAAATTGTTGAAATATAGATATTTTCTCAATTCTGTCATTTTGGGAGGGACACCAGAAATTGTTTAATGATTGAATGACTCTGTCTTGTTCCGAGACAGAACTGTTGTCACTGCTCTTGTTGTGATTGTATATAGCTGGAATGCACGGCCTAATCGCAGAACAAGCTCAATGTATTCTACCTGCTGTCTTCATTCATCAGGAGGGAAAGATGCCCAGTGAGTGCCTGAAGGAAGGCCACTGCAAAGCACTGCAGACATCATTCTTTGAGTGCAAGAGGTCAATGGTAGGTCTGCTTCAATTATGTACTTGGCAATTATGTAAGAACTGGTGAAACAGAAACTGGCGTATCAGACATCAACCATAAAGGGGGAACTTAAGACAGTCATTATAAGCTGATATACAAAACACTGCGTGGTATGTGGGGAAAAAACGGGGAATGTTTCATCTTCCTCTTTCCTACAAGCTGTGTTTTCCCAAGTGGCATAAGCATAACGAAACAGACATTTTATTCAATACCCATGACTGATCTATAAATTAAATCAAAGAGAGCTTGAGTCATGTGTTCAGATGTGTTGCATAGACTGATGTCTGTCCTCTGTCTGCAGCTGGACACAAGGTCGAGATTCAGAGGAAGGAAAGGAGATTGAGGAGCCAACTGAATGCCAATGCAGCCGCATGGTTGAGTGAAAGCTGGATGAGCAGCTGTGAATACTTGAACTTGCTCATGTGTCAGCGTACGCTCAGCGTTGCAAAAGCCCCATCTGATGAACATGTGTGAGGAAAGTGGAACCCAAAGGACAACTAAATATGAAAGAAATGTTCACAGTGACACAAAACAGGATCATTAGCAGAGCTGCTGATGGGCTGAAGTTTTGGGCATCTTGATTCCTTGTGAGAAAAATGTGCTACGCTGGATGAATGAGTATGTTGAGTGTAATGATAAACAACTGCAAAAACAAATAATGAATAAAATGTAAAATAACAATTTCTATTAATGTTTTTTTATTGAGGTACTATCATAAAAAACACAAACATATTTCCAGTGTATTAATAAAAATGTGTTTTTCTGATTACATCATCATACCACTGAGGTATACAGTATGTTAGTCTATCACTACAAGTGCTCTTAGCTGTGTGAGTTCACCAGTTTCTTCAGAGCTACAACTGGGTAACAAACCTTCAGACTGAGCTAAAACATGTGGACAGTAACCCAGTCCCTCATTCAGATCTGTCATTTCAAAGCAGCCATCATCATCTGCTCAAACTTCTTCATATCCACCTTCTTCATGATAACAGCTTTGCGAGTCTTCTTGAGAAAACCCACAGTGTCTACTATCATCATGCCTCTGGTGTGTGTGCCCGTCAGCTCGACACTGACGGGGTATTGGTCGCTTTCTAGGATGAATGAATCGTCCACAGCAGCGGCCATGGCGTACGAGTCGCAGGAAATAAATCCCGAGCCGCTGACAAACTCCTTCTCGAAGCGGTCGCTCTGCGACACCTCGATGCTGTGGCGGAAGATCTGCGCCATGAAGCGAGCTTTATCAGTGTCCTGAGCCAACCAGGCGTCGCAGAACTCCTGGAGAATGCAAACGCAGACATGTTGCAGCATTTTTTGTTGTCTTATAGATGAATCTACATGTATATGCTGAAGTGTGTAAAAGAGAGCGTTACCCATGACAGCTTGCTGTAGCAGGTAAACTCCCAGCAGGCCAAGTATGTGGGACAGTGGTAGTCGTTCAGCACAATGTACGCAGCTTCTGGATCAGCAGTAAAATTGAACTCACCACAAACTGTGGTGTTTCCTCGAGCTGCATTGTAGAAGGGAGACAATATTGAGAACCCCTGGTAGACTAATTCGACTACAATTACTAACACTATGCTCACAATTTATCATTTTCATTACTGACGAATCCTTATTGGATAATATTTTCATCTGTAGTGAACATGTCAAGTGGCAAACTGTCTAAGATCCAGACATATTTGATTCACAATAAAAGAAAATTAGGAAAAGCAGCATGTTTGCAGTGAAAAATAGCTGAAATAGTTCATTTACAATGTGTTCCTCATTCACACATACATTGTTGTAATAGTGGCAGAGCTACCATGCAAGGTGCTGCCTGCCATTGGGAGCAACTTCTGGTTCAATGTTTTACCCAAAGACACTTCAACATGTGGAGGATCAAGAGATCGAACCGCAAACCTTGTGATTAGAGGACAACCTGCTCTACCACCTGATCCACAGGTGATGATTTATTAGTAAATATTTTCTATTGATCTGATAATCCGATAACTGTTTCAGCTCATCATAGCAGCTTTAACGACAGCAGTGCTTTCCTTCTCTAGAGGATGTCCAGCCTTTAGTGTTTTGACTTTTCAACTCCTCCGACATTAGATTAGATGAGAGACTAGCTAGCAGAGCTTAAAAGACATCAAGTCATTTGTGTGCCAACTAGAGGTATGCTATTAAAACAAAGGAAAAATGTTTAGACAAGACTCTCTTCTTATGTTGTTTACATTATTTTGTCTAGGCCTTGTGTAATGCACATGGTTACCACCATGCAGACACTAGTCGGCCGTGTTTTACTGACATTCAGTGTTTCCTCCCATGATGTAGAGCCCTCGGAGTTTGCTCGGTAGAGACGGATCCATCCTCACGGCCAGAGCCAAGTTGGTGAGGGGTGCCGTGGCAACCAGAGATACCTGATAGAGACACACACACTTAAAACATGCAAGGAGTAGCACAAAAAGCACATACACTAACGGGTCTTTCCCTTCTCACCTCTCCTGGGTTCTCATTAACAATCCTGATCATAGCTGACACGGCGCCCTCCTTCTGAACCAGGTCCAGACCGGGAGCGTTGGAGTCGGGGACGTCTCCCAGGCCGTCCTGTCCGTGGAATTCTCCCGCACTGATGGTGTCACCAAGGATAGGCTTAGCAGCGCCTTTAAACACTGGAATCTTGTCCATGAAAAGAAAAGCAGACCAGATGAAACACAAGTAAGAATGATTCCTATCACCCGACTTCCAAACGGATGCGGAAGTTACAAATAATGTTACAACTGACAACAAAAGGTTGGGCAGGATGGTGACAATGGAAATTTGTCAGCAAGAGTGCAATTATACAGACAGACTATTTTATGGCATCACCAGGTTGCTAAAGGATTCCTAAATTATTGGGATAACCTTAGCTTAACCGAAATACGCCCTTAATGCTGCCTGAAAAACACAACTCCAACGCTCTAATGCCAAATGAACAACTTTGGGCTCTATGTATAAAAGACACTGACACTACTGAAGTAGTAAACGTGCTACTCTAGTGAATTTTGATGCAATAGAAAGGAAGCAATGCTCCGCCTATTTTAATCATAGCAGTATCAGGCAACGTCCCCATGAGTCCCATTTTATTGTCAACAAAATAACACATTAGCATTATGATATTGATTGATTTTCCAGAAAATTTTTAACTTTAAAATAGATATTGAGAAACGATAATGACAGTGAATATGACGTACTATTTGCGAGCCCTAGCACGCCTACCAAAAGACTAGGGGTGGACACTATTACATCATTTTGTTTTAAAAAATAAATGATTAATGAATTAAATACACTCAATACTGGAGGCTCTGCTAGTTTTCCTACAAACACAAATCTCAAACAATGAAGCACGCCCTTTTCTAAAGTACTTTTTAGGAAAATCTGATGCCTAAATAAGACACCTGATAGCAGAGAGATGACATCAAACAAAGAGAAGGAGAGATGGGGAGTCAAACGGGGAATGATGGAGTTCATGGCCGCCATGGACACCTACAAACTTCTGTTTACAATTGTACTTACTAATCGGCATTGCTGATGAATGCTGGTCAACACAATAATGGTAGTACTGTCATCTTGCCATGTATTCTTGTAACTCAAACTTGAGTTCCTTCTGCTTGTCAAGTTCCTGCATCAAGTCATGTGGCTTAAGGAACAACAACTCTTTGTTTACCACTGGACAGCAGAAAATTCCTCCTCATGTCACTCATCATACTCTAAAGAGCAACACAAGCGAGTACGCAAAGTGGACAGAAAATCCCAGCAGCGCCCACCTCAAGTTTATTACAGGCTTGCAGAACTCGCAGCGTGTTCTTGCACACGTTCTCCACCGTGGTGTTTCCGTGCACACAGGTGACGCCCAGGAGCTTCACGTTGGGGGCGGCCAGCGCCAACATGATGGCCTGAGCATCGTCCACACCGCAGTCCACATCCACCAGCAGCTTCTTGCTCATCCTGGACCCTGCAGGGCACAGTTCAACAACACCCATACACATTCACCATTAGGTTAGGGTTTAAGTTTATGATTAAACTGAACCTAACAGCTCTGTCACATAGAGATAAAGAACATTTAATCAGTTTATATGAACAAAAATGACTGAATAGCACCAACCTGTAGCTGAGTGTGAAAAAGAGAAACTGTTGTGCTTTGGTCTCACAGACTGGAACCAACGATGTTCAGCTGACAGCAACCTTCAAGCAGAAAGACAGAAAAGTGAATGAAGAGTGGGTTGAATGGGAGGAGTTCAAACATAGGAGGCTAAAGTTAATATTCAACTTGTCCTCCAAGAATGAATAAAACTAATATATAATCTGTTATGGAGTAAACACACAACCTGTCTTCTAAGCTTTGTCTAACTAAAGAGAGTCAAAAATCTTGATTTATACAAGAAAGAGCAGCATGTACAATCTGAAACACTAAGGTATTAGCTGTACACTGTTATGTAATTCTTATACGTGTAAGCAGCATGTTAATGTTGCAGCTAATCGACAACATCAGGTTAATCCAGTGCAGTAAACAGCACACAGCAGCACAAACACTGATTTATGGCCAACAGCAACACTACCAGGCTAACAGGACAGCTATCAGACAGAACTATGGACAAAGGTCAGAGTCTTCACCTTCAACCACAGCTCTCCTGCAGTATTTTTTTTTTCACTTTACTTTATAACTTCGTGGAGTAACTGAGCAGCATCGCCTCACCTCCCCACGGAGCTGCAGAGACGCGTTGCTGCAACACACCGAATAATCCCGGAGACATGCGGACAAATCATAAGACTGAAGTTTGCTGTTATATAGGCAGCTCTAAACGAGGAATGCGGATAGTGTAATTAAAGATTTTACATGCTGATAAATTACAGGCCTGGTTCCAGTACAGTTAGGAAGATTTGTCGAGTTAAAACATCGTAAAACTGGGATTTTTTTTGACAACTATGCTAATTTAAATATTAACTTTAGCGGCACAATGCAGTGTGCGCATGCGCGAGAATTACGGCGCGTCTTAAAGAGACACGCACATGTTGTTTTTGCATTCACAGTCGTCCTCAAATTTAAAGAAAATGCAAAATCCACAACAGTTGCTCAAATGAACAGAAACTAAAACAAGTAATAATAAACAAAAATTTGCTAAATTATAGTTTAATGAAACAAGGCATTGCTTTTGAATTGTAGTTGAAAAGAATAATGAAAAAAAATAAATACTGTCCCGGACAAATGAGAGCACTTTGCTGATGAGCAGTGGGCCAAAATCAAAATACCTGTCAACAGGTGCAGAAGTCTGATTGAGAGTTACAGAAAACACTTGATTGCAGTGATTTCCTCAAAGGGTTGTTCAACAAAATATTAGTTTACGGGTCCCATCATGCTTGTTTGCTTATTTTTAAAAAAAATATTTCTGTTGAACCACAATTCAAAAGTAATGTCATGATTTTCATTGCATTTTTATTTATTATTACTTTTGTCAATTTTAACTTATTTCAGTGACTGCTGTTTTTTCCCCCCTTTTTTTAATGGGAGGGTATAAATACATTTGACATTTTACATGTGTGTGGCCTTGGGTCACATACATACTAATAGGTAAAGTAATCCACTTCGTAAAATAGAAACTACACACAATGGAAACTTAAATAAAAGAAATACATGTAGTTTACACTCGGCCATCCTTCCAGAGAGACTGTGAACACCAGTGGTAACCCACTCAGGTGATTTGAATTATGTTGCTTTTCTCTGAAGACACTGAGACATGTGACCGTAGCAAAAAATCTAATTATTGACGGTTTGAACTTTATTCCATGTGCTTCCGTTTAAGTATCCTAACATTGTACATGTTGGCTCACTATCTAGAACCATCAATAATGTTATTAGTAACACAAATCCCATTCCTCCTTTGACAAATCAAACTGCCTGCTGTGAAAATGGCCTTTTAGGGCTCCTATCAGGACTGCATGAGTTTGAACAGACTGTATCTGATTGGCATTTATCCTTTTCAGCTGATAGCTTTGATCCCTGTTTTACTGCAGGATAAATTACACCTGCATCTTTCCGATTCTTCATTGCAACCTGAACAGGTCTAATCAACCACAATAAGTGATAACATCTGTGAGGGGGAGAATAGATAATTATGCAGGAGCTGGTGTATCTGGAGTGGCTGGAGAAGCATTAGTACCTGGAGTTCCCGCTTAATTATCTAGTCTAATGCAAGTTAGACAGTTTCACAAAAAGAAATACTATTTTATTTTAAGCAATCTGATTTAGAATGTTCACTGCCTGAGCTTCACTGTGCTACACCAGCACTGAGCCATGCTACATTGAGAAGCTAAAGGAACTCTGCTCTGCTGCAGCTCTGCACGACACTGAACTTTACTGTCACTTTTAAAAAAATAAACTATCCTTGTCAGAATACATTTTTTTGACAAAGCACATATTTCCTGACAGACGTGTTTTTGTTTAGTTCAATTGGCTTCATCTACCCAGAAATCTAACCCAAATCTAATTAAACAGGCAAGAAACAGACAGTCTTGCACAACAGATAAAGATATGCCTGTCTAATGTTTGGGTGGTTAGACTCTTTGTAATACCATTTAGATGAACTCAGTTGGAAAGACAAAAAGAGAAATAAACAAGATCTGGAAATTTAAAAAAATCAGAGAGAGAAAACCTTCAGGCATGTTTAGAGATATATAAAAATATTGTGATATGGTAATTTTCCATTAAAAAAGAAGGAATTTTTAAGGCCCCATTTCAGATCCCTTTCAAACAAGTTAATGCAAATCTCACTTGTGCCCAGAACTTTCTGATCTATGTAGAAAGAGGTGAGGTGATGGGCTTTTCTCGTATGTTGAGGATCTCTGGGACACATGAATATGTTCAAAAACTTGGGCTTTTGCATAATATGGCCGCTTTATTTGATATGTACGCTTTGTGTCTGATATAAATATGCATGCATTGTTCACTTAAAAAATGTAACTATCTGATATGAGATGTCTCCTCATCACACAAGTCCAACATCAGTATTTTTACAATGACAGTTTTAGATTTTCACATCACATTGGTGCTGGTCAGTTGAACCAGGATTTGTTTTGGCAACTGAAACTGAAATGTCTCATCCAGTGTCGAAATCAGAGGGAACATCAATCTTCATGGTGTAGGTTAAACATGTGAGTGGAGTGACTATTAAGCAAAACACATTTGAGTGGATGGAGACTTTAAGAGTCTTAATTCAGTCTTAATGCTTAATTCACAAACCATACATTTTTAATGTAATTCACAGACACAAATTTGGCATCGACAAGCCTTTATTCATTATCCAGGTTCGGTTCATCCCCCTGTGGGTGTGCAGGCATCTGCCAAACACCCCGTTCAACCTGTGTGCATGTACAACTGATCAGAACAAGGTCATAACTTACTAATAACAATGGATAAAACTATAACAGCATTTGGCAGCACCAGCCATATTAACATAAATACCTTTAAGCAAAATAACATTTTCAAAATAAAATCCCCTGTCTCTGTAAGTATTGTACAATAAGGTACATCAGAGCCTGGAGCTGACAACAGAAGAGTTGTTGTTGTTGATGGTTGGTACAATAATGCAATATGCATTATTTCACTTTATTCTTCAAACCTTTATCAAGTACTCTTAACTGCAAATGTGTACAGTTGCAATAGTATCAAGCAGAAGTCTTCATGCAGGTTAAATGACTAAAATTTTAATTGATTTCGATCGCAAAGTTCTGCATAATTCAAGTGAGTGCTGTAAAACTGAGAGTAACAAATAAAAACCCAAATCTGAAGGGCTATCAAACCACTATAATGCTGCATATGATCCTGCAGAGACGTCCTAAATATCTTTAGATATGTTAGAATTATAGAATAATGTGATGCACCACTCTGAAGCCCGTGATTTGTGAACCAGTTCCGCGCCGATGCTTTCGGCGCAGCATCAGAAGAACCTCAGAAATCACATCGGATAATACAAATGTCAGGGTGAAGTGTCAGATATATACTTCTTAAAGATCTGTGCTTGTTGTAGAGCGCAATAAGGTGTTAAATATTCAAGTGATTGAAGAAAGATAAGACAGTGGGGAAAGACAGACAACAGGCTAAAAGCACCGAAAATAAACTGAATTAGTAAGCTGTCATCCTGCAATGCAGTTTAGGTCCAGAGAAATATCTCTCACAGGTAAAGACGTGTGTTTGGATAAAGCTGTGTTGCCTACGCTGGATTTAAAGCAACACAAGGCAACGCTAAGTGCAGGAGGCTCCAAACACCAGTTTGGCTCCATATTTGACGAATAAGGTCAAATTTTGGCAATTTTGATCAAAAACTGTAATTTCTACCTTGTGTTGCCTTAAATAGTGAAGCTGGTGTTATTTTATACTTCTTCATTGTGAACAAATTCCACAAAATTGACAGAAAACAATGTGTTGCTGCGTTTCTAACTTTCTGCTGCTCTCTGCCTCAAGCCCACTGAATCCTACTGAGGATGTAAATCTTAAAAACTCGCCCCAAATATGTAGTTTTTTCCAAGTAATTTTCTGAAAACAATTTTGCACTGTAGTTTACAACTAATGTTACTCTGACAGGCTGAAATACAGTAATATTTGGGAAATATTTTAAGAAGCAGACTACTGTAGATTAATTGTATGGAAT